>NW_002987359.1:139263-191959 GCF_000006295.1 Pediculus humanus corporis
ATTTATTTATAAATTTAATTTTTTTAAAAAGTCCGTTTTTTTTTTTTTAAAATTTTAATTTAGGTCCCGGATACCTAAAAATAAATAAAATAAAAAAAATATGATAAGCTAGGTTGTTTGTTTTAATTTTTACCCGTTTTATTTTTTTTTTTAATATCGTAATTTTATTTTATTAAAATAATTTTTATGTATACGTGATATTAATAATGAAAAAAAATATTAATTAATAATATTTTGTTTCCCTTATGTATATTTTTTTCGTATCGGGCTTTATCCCGCCTACGCCCTCCTTTAAAAATTTAATTTAAAAAAAAAAAAAAAAAAAAAAAAAAAAAAGTTTAGTAGAAATATATTAGTCAACGTTAACGAGACGTTATCTGGAGGGAAAAAAAAATGGGGGAATTCCTGTGTTGATCTGTCAATTTTTTCAATTAAAATTTTTTTTTTTTTTTGTTCTTGTCTCAACTCAAAATGGCATAAAATTAATTGTCGTAAATCATGAGGATAACAATTATTATAAATTATTGTAAATTGATCACCATTTCATCGATTAGAATGATTAATTTATTTATATATAAATAAATTTTTTTTTTAATATACAATCATAAATTTAATTCTTCTTTTCATAAACAAGAAGAAGAAGAAGAAGATTTGAAACGTTTAAATAATTTCTTAGGTTAATGAAAAAATAATAATAATAAACTGAAACAAAATAAATGAAATGTTTTTAAACATGATTTTGTTTCCAAATAGGTACTTTTATTAAAATAATTTAAAACAAACGAAAAGTTTTGGTTGTTATCGTCGTCATAACAAACACTAAAGTTCTTAATATAGTTAGTCTAATTAATGATTATCATTAATGAAAGGATTTTACTTATTTATTTATTTTTTTATTGTTAAAGCGGAAAAAAAAAATTTAAACCGACATTTTTGTTTGAAATAAAAAATTTTTCCACTGGAAAATATTGTAAATAACAAAGCGATAAATAAAATTTAATTTATTGATGCAAACACAGTCTCCAGATAATTATAGGGTTTGGCAATCAGGTCTCATATAATAACTAAACCGCACCCATTTTCGGACAACTTCTTGCCATTTTTTTTTTTACTTTTTTTATTGAAGCGAAAATTTTTTTTTTTTTATTTAAACAAAAAAGGATCTGGTGTTTAATAATAATAATAATAACGTATAAAACCTTTAAACTCTTTCTCTTTAAATTACAAATAATATAATTACTTTAATAAAGTGTTAGGGTTAATTATTTTTACACTTGTTATGATAACGTGGTATTTATATATAATAATAATAATAATAAATGTTTGTTTTAATTAAATTCGCGATAGAGAATTCGAAAAAAAAAAGAAAAGAAAATTCTATTTTAAAATTTTATCTCATTATATGTGTTGTCACGTGTAAATAAATAAATAAGATTTTTTTTTTTAGTTTACGTCATTTTTATTTTTTATTTATTTAAAATTTTCGATCGAAAAAATTTTTATTTTATTTTTTTCAAAATATTTTGAATCAACAATAAATTAGAGTCTCAATAAAAAAAATAAATAAATAAATAAAAGAAAATATTAATTTTGACCTTTTTGTAAAAACGAAAAAACCGAGAAGGGCATCCAGTTAGTTTTTAAGGTAAAATGTTCGAGGTAAATACTCAAAAAATTTTTAATTTTCTGTCTGGTTTTAGCCAAAATTTCACCTTGCCAACATTTTCGTTCCATTCACTTGTTTCTAATGCACGGTGAAAAAAAAAAACATACGCCTATTGTTTGTTGTTGTACAAAAAAAAAAAAAAAAAAAATTTTTTTTACTATTAAAAATCGCCAGACATGACAATACAAATATTTTTACGTATTACTATTTACGTTATTTTCACGTTCTAAAAAAAAAAAAAATTACAACAAAAAATTAATGACTACAAACAACTACTTACATGTACGCTAATTAAAAATTTTAATTATTATTATTATTATTTTTTTTATTAATAAAAGGACAGATATAATTTTTTCTCAACGTTATTTAAAAAAAAAAACGTAAAAATTCACATCGTAGGTTAATGAAAAGTTTTTTCCTTCTTTTCGAAAGAGTAGGAGGATGAGGAAGAGGAAGATACATCGAGAGAAATTTTTTTTTTTTTTCTCTGGAATGAATTGTGTCTCCTCGTTTTGTTTTCATTTTATAATTTTTACTATTTTATATAATTTTCAAGGCAAACAAAAAATTTTTATATATTATGTTTTGCAATTACGGATGTTCAAACTAACATCGGCGGGTCCTTATTGAACCAAATCATGTTTGCCTTGAGCTTGAGACCCTCAGTTTTTTTTTTTTTTAATATTTATTTAACATTACATTACATCCCCTTGATAAAAAAGATTATTATTATTATTTTCAATTGAATTTTTCAAAGTCACATTATTTATGGTTTATTTATTATTATTATTATTATTAACTTTCGATAATCAGGTCATGTTTAATAAGAATTTTTTTTTGATATTGAAAATCTTTTATATATAAAATTAATAATTTTCAGCGCGGAAAAATCCGTAAATCTCCTCATTCAAATAAATATTTAAAAAAAAATTATTATTATTATTTTTTTTGATTTTAATTAAATATATTATATAGTAAACATAATCGGGAAATTTATTTTGGAAATTTTTTTTTTTTTTTTTTTTTTTACTAATGCGTGGAAAAAAAAGAAAAGAAAAACTACTCGAATTTAAAAATAAAAATGATGTGTGCGGAAAATTTTGTAATTTTTTAAATTCTCGTAAGTCTTGTTTTCAGTGATGTAAACATTTGAAAAAAAAAAAAAAAAAGAAAAACTTGCTTGAAAAGTATGTGAAATTTATGTGATTTTTGTAAATCGGTTTGTTTTTCTTTTAAAATTATATTTTATTCTTTTTTTTTCTTTTTTGCAAAAAAATTATTTAATTTGTTTTTTTTTATTTTATTTTTTTAAGAGGATTTTCCGATTTTCCGATTTGTATGTGTGTAGATAGGCGTGTCTCACATGCAAAATAATAAAATAAAATCACAAAACCTGTTTTTTTTTTCCAATATTAATAGTTTTTTTTTTCCTCCGTAATTATTAAAAAAAATAATTATCAATATTATTATAGCGCCATTGTTTTTTTTTCTTGCTTCGATATCCATTTTAATAATTTGTTTTTAAAATTTGCTAAATCATTTTACTCGTCCTATTATTTAAATCTTTAAATAATATTTTATTTATTTTAATAAGTTTTTTTTTTTTTTTTTTTAGTAATAATTGATTCAATTTTAAATATGTTTATTAATTTTTTAAATAAATTTTTGTAGTATTCTTAGAATTAATAATAATAATAATAATAAAAAACTTTAGCCCTAAGATAATTTTAGTTATTTATTTATTTATTTTATAAAACATTAATTAATTAATTATAGCTAATGGAAAAATATATTAGATTCAATTAATATTAAAAATTAATACGGTTTATATCTGTCTATGATTTTACGGGCAATATTTAATTTTCATTTAATTTTTTTGAGGTAATCAACTATTAGAAAATAAATTTTTTATAATTCCAGGTAATTCTTTTGTATGAGGATTGCGTGTATTTTAAATTCAGCCTTGACTTAAATTTAACAATAAAAATTTTTTTTTTTTTTCCCTAAGCAGTGCATGGAATAATTTTTTTTTTTTTTTTTCCAAAAGCAAAATCAATATAAATAGAATTTATTAATAAATAAAAAAAATAAAAATAAATTCTCTTCTCCCTTAAAAATTTGTTTCTGTTTACTGACAATAACAAAAATAATGATGATAAGGATTTTTATAGTTTTATAAATAAAATTTTTTTTTTTTTTTACAGAGAATTCCTCCGTTAAAAATTCACGATTTAATTGAAGACTTGAAAGATGGAACGAAACTTCTTGCCTTATTGGAAGTCCTGTCGGGAGAAAGACTACAAGTCGAAAGAGGGAAAAACCTGAGAAGACCTCACTTTTTAAGCAATGCCAATACTGCCTTACAATTTTTAGCTAATAAAAAGGTAAGAAATATGATAAAAGTAAATAAATAAATACAGAAACCTTTTTGAATTGTTCGCAATAAACTATAATTAATTTAATTTATTTTAAATTGACTTATCAGGTATAATAATTATTATTTTAAATACATTTAATTTTCCGTTTACTATCAATATTTTTTTTTTTAATAGATTAAATTAGTAAACATAAACGCTTCTGATTTGGTAGATGGACGGCCTCCCGTTGTTTTAGGCCTCATATGGACAATCATATTATATTTCCAAGTAAGTTGATCATTTAATTGTTTTTATAGGTAAGGTAATTTTATTGTAAATTTTTCAATTTTTATAAATAAAAAAAAAATAAATAAAAATTTCCGTTTGTATGGTATATAATAATAATGAATTAACTTTCGTATTATCGATAATAACGATAATAATAAAAATTACGTAATGAAAAAAAAAAAAAAAAAAGAAAAATTTTAAACTTTTATATTTTTAAACAAGCTGCGACCATGGACTCGAACCAATTGGGTAGGTATTATTGTTTAACCTTCGCCTATCAAATAATTAATTTGGCGGGTTACTTATAAGAATTATGTATAATTATTGGCTGTCGTGAAAAAACATGGGAAGATAAAATTTTAACACGAATTTAAAAGGCTTTGGGCGAAAGCAGTAGAGGTCATAAAAATAAAATTTTTTTAAAGAGTTTAACTCTTTCGTTTTTTTTTTTTAATTTTAAATTATGTTACTCTATGTATATTGTTAATTATCATTATTATTATTATTTTCGCGTACTCGGTGTACGAAAAATTCTGTAGTTTAAAAAAAAAAAAAATGGAATTTGCTTAATTCATAATGTAATGCTTTTCCTTTGAAAAAAATTTTTAGATTGAAGAAAATACTCGTGCCTTAGAATCATTAGGACATACTTTTGGTGGTAGTACCAGCAGTCTTGAAAGTATTAGTGAAAAAAGACCGAGACTTTCAACTCCTTCAAAAGCGAATAAAGTTGGAGCTAAAAGAGCTTTACTTCAATGGGTTGCAAGGGCACTACCAAAGTAAGTAATTTTATTTTTATAATGCATACGTTTGAATATTAAACATATTTATTTTTGTTTATCTACGGAAAATACAGCAAACATAATTTTAATATAATTTTTCTTTCGATAGAGACCTAAATGTTGAGGTTAAAGACTTTGGACCGAGTTGGAGAGATGGAATTGCTTTCCTCGGTGTCATAGAAGCCATTAGAGCTGGATTAATCGATTTTGAGACTTTGAAGAGAGCGACAAATCGCCATAGATTAGAGACTGCTTTTGATGTTGCTGAAAATGAATTGGGAGTTGCCAGATTGTTGGGTTGGTTTTATTAATAAATATATATGCGAATGTGAATTATTTGGTCTCTTGTTTAAATATTTGAAAATGATTTTTCTTTAAAAACTTTAATTATAGATCCGGAAGATGTTGACGTTGATAGACCCGATGAAAGAAGTATTATGACATACGTTGCACAATTTTTGCACAAATATCCTGAGCCGAATACTGATGCCCTAGCAAATTTGCAAAGCGAACATACTTTCTTACTTAACTGGTTGATACAAACCACACAAAGCCTTCAGCACATGAAGGACACCAATACCTTGCCTATGAATTACCGGGTACGCGATTGTTTATTTATTTATTTTCTCATCTTAATATTAAATAAAAATTTTCATTAACATTGTTATAATTAAATAATAATTATTTTAGGAATTTACCACACTTAGAGCTGAAGCTTTAGAAAAAGCCAAAATTTATGAAAAATTTGGCAAAATCGTCGATTCTCAAAGCATAATCAGCATTAGTTTAGAAGCGTGGAAAGAAATGGAAAAGCTTTGGATTCTTTTAGAAAATCTTCTTCGCTACTGGGAGTGGCTTCTCGATTCTAAATTGTTAGGTTTGTTAGGGGAAGTGGTGAATTGGTTAAGCCAAGCTGAAAATTTGATATACAGCGATGAAATACCTCACGTTATGAACGAAGAAACTGCTGGTATTATTAGTAGAAAATTAGAAGAACACAAGGCATTTTTCGCGAATTTACCCAAAGTGGTCGAAAAATTTGAAACGTGCAAGAAAACATGTGATCTTGCCAATGTCCCTCCAGATCAATTACGCAATATACAGAATAGAATAGATTCGATAGGTACTCGGGCTGCCAGAAGACGAATTAAATTAAAATATTACGAGCACAAGGTAAGTATCATTTGAAAATGTTATAATTTTATTTTTTGCACATTTGTGCTCATATAAACTATAATTAATTTTTTATAGTGTTGCTTAATTGCGTTTTTGCATTTAACGGAAACTAAACTTAAAAATTGGACTGTTAAATACGGGCGAGAAGAACAAGTTCAACAACTTTTAGATCAATATAAAAATTTTGTATCTAAAAACAAAATATTTCAAGAATTCAACAAAGCTTTCATTGATATGCAGCAAGTAGTTGAAGAATACAAAAGAGAAGGCGATGTTGGTAAGGAAAAAATATGATGATAATAATTTTTTTTTTTTTTTTTTCCTCTATCGAAATAAAGTTGCATTGAAAAACTTTTCAACGTTTGTATTACGCTGAATTAAAATTGAAATTTATATAAATCTAATAATTTTATTTTCGATTCAGATGATCGAGAAAGTTTAGCCATTGATCAGTTTATGAGAAACACTAATGATCGATGGCGTTCAGTGTCAATGGAGTTGAGATGCGTTCAAAGTATGTTAGAAGAAGTTTTAGCTTATTGGAAACGTTGGAATTCATCTGCGGATGAGTTTGAAAAATGGTTAGAAAGAGCTTACTCTATGAAAGACCAACCGGAAGACGAAAAAATGGAATTTTTCCAGGTTTGTTACCTTGTGAAATTGATTTTTTTTTTTTAATTCACAGTATTAATTTATTTTATTATTATTATTAGGATTTAAGTACATGGAAAGACAAAAACCAGCAGTTAAACGACACTGTAAGTTTTCTTGTCGCTACATGTGAAGAACCCATTGCTAATGAATTAAGAGAACGATACGGACGAATGAATATTTTATGGGAGCAACTTTTCCCGAGTATAAAACATTACATGAAAGCGGGAGACTTATATAAACATAAAAAAGATTACACTTTAGGATTAGAAAAATTACAAAAATGGTTGAGGTCTGCCGAGAAAACACTTTCCGCGACACCAATCAATTCCTCGGAAAGTATGAAAGCTTATGGAGATGAATTGAAAAAGCTTTCAATCGAACTCGAAGAAATGGAAGAACTTTTTAAAGAAATTAGCAAAAAATTTCAAGGTCTTATACCCGATTTAACGAGGGATGAGGTCGATCAAATTATGAACACGTTAAAAAAAGAAAAAGGTAAGTTAAAAGATAGTAAATAATTTGGTGCATTATTCTCTTTTAACATAAACAATTTTTTTTTTTTTAAGAATCGTTGGTTCGGATCCGTGCTCAAATCCCGGTGCAAATGCATCTCTACCATCAAATTTTAGTCCAACAAGAGTCTTTGGAAGTTGGATTAAACGAATTGAAAAACTGGCTAGATAAAGCTGATGAACACTTGTCAAAGTATTCCCTGTCAAATGATCCTGAGGAATTAAAAGAAAATTTAAATAAACATAAACAATTTTTCAACCGTACTCTTTATTACAAGTAATTTATAAATTAAATATATAAAAATATTTTTTAATTTTAATTAATTTACATATTCTACACATTGTTATTGCTACGATTGCGTTTCAGGTCCATGTTGGAAAGTAAAAATAAAGTTTATCAAAATATAATTAAAAATATTGATCAAAGTGGAGGACCAGTGCCCATTGAAGTGACGTCGAATACAAAAGAAATTAATGAGAGATTTGCAAAAACAATTGATTTGGCCACTCAGTGGGAACAGGTATTTAAAAAAAAATTTAATTTAAAATCCTAAAATTTAAAATGGAATTTATAATACTTGACTTTTGTTACAGAAACTTATCAATGCTCTTCAAATTTGGGAAATATATTTGAACAACAGAAAGTTTGTATCCGATTGGTTAGATAAAGCAGAGGATCTAGTGAAAGAAAATGATGATAGAACTGGAATTGAAGAGCAGAAACTCTTTTTTGAACCGCTTAATGAAAGCGTAATTGAAAATTTTGAAAAATCAGGCAAAGAACTGCTTAAAATTCTTCCATCCGAAAAACAAGTACATTATTTTTTTCGACTAAATTTTTTATAAAATTTGTGATAAAATAAATTTAATTAAAATTTTTATTACAGGCACCAATTAAAGAAAATATTAATCAACTACAACGAAGATGGCAGAATATGTCTGCTCTTGCACCTTTGCATCTTTTGAAAATTGAATTCAAATTAGAGGAAGTTTTATTTTTGGGACTCTTAAATGATATTATTAAGGAATTAACTTCTCAACAAACGGCTCTCGACAATGGTGAAGAAATATCTCGTCTCACTGCTAGAAGTCAAGAATATTTTAAAAATGGAAAAACAGTCAAAGGTTTTTTGAGAAAAAATTTTTTTTTCCTTTTTTTAAATTAATTTTAAATTCATATTTTAAAAAAATTACATTTCATTTAAATTTTTTTTCTAGATTGTGAAAAAAGTTTGGATAATTTAAAGAAAATTTCTGCTCTTTACGGTCAGAAAAATCCAAAAGATGCTCTTTTGAAAGAAACTTTTGAGAAAAATCAAAAACAGTGGAGTGTTGCTATGAAGAATGCAGAACGACTTAAAGCTCATTTGGACCAGGTACCAGAAAAATGGGTCAAGTATCATCAACAGTATCAAGAAATGGTAAATTGGATGGATAAAGTTGATGAGAACATTAAAAAATTATTTAAGAAAACAGAAACTTTGGACGATTTTAACAAAGAGCGACAGGAATTTCAAGTAATATAATATATATATATTTAAAAAATTATGAAAATTTGTTTTTTATATAAACTTTACGAAATAGTTTTTAAAAAAATGACTCATTTGCAAATTACAGAATATTTGTAAGGAAGTCGAAGGAAAGCGTGAAACTATTAAATGGTTGGTTCAAAATTTAGATGACTTAATATCCAGTAGAAATGATTCTGAAGCAGAAAAAGAGCAAAAACTTTTGCAGAATCTCATTGCTAGATATAAAGCATTGATACCGACAATTGAAATGACAGTTACACAAACTGAGCTTTTCATTAAATGTTACACATATAAAAAAGAAGCCGACGATGTTTGCAATTTACTTAAAAGGTAAAATCATTTTTAGAAAGTTTTTAAAAAATGAATTTAAAAAAAGAAAATAAAAATTTTTAATCCGTGTCTTAATTTAAAGGGTTGGCGAAACATCGGAAACTACACCTCATCCGGAAACTTTGAACGCTGTTACCCAAATGATTACTCAGCAAGAGGCCGCTGTCTCTAATTTGGACAATCAGCGAAGTAATATTATTTCTATGTTACAACGCGGTAGGGAATTGGCCAAAGACCCTCATGCACCTACATTTGTCAGTGAACAAGTAGCCGATTTAGAAACAAAATGGAATAAAGCATACAATACTACTCTTGAAAAATTGAATAAACTCAAAAGTTAGTAAAAAAAATTCAACACTTTTTTTTATAATTTCAATCACATTTTAAAAGTAATTAATTATTTTGAATCTAATTTATAAATGAAACTTTTTTTTTAGACACTCAAAAAGTTTGGCATAACTATAAAGGGCAAAAGAAAGAAATAAGTGAATTGCTTGAACGTGCCGAACAAGAGTTAAAGCAAATGCAAGGGAAGCCGGCTTCGAGAGACGTCGTCCGTGAATTAAAAGAAAAGCAGGAATTAAGCAAGGCCTTAAGGCAGGCAACCGAAGAACTCTTGAAGAGATTGAGAGAACTTTGCTTATCTTTAACCGCAGTGACAGCTCCCGAAAGAAAACCGTTGCTGCAAAAGGAAGTTAGTGTTAAACTTTATTTTTATTTGAATTCCAATTAAATGATAAACGCTTATTAATTTTTTACTTTAAATTTAAGGTTACGGACGTAGAAAAACGTTTGCAAACTACTTTGCAATCAGTCGAAAACAGAGTAGTATTTTTAGAAAAATTAAACAACGATTGGAATAAGTTACACGCCGACTTAAATGATTTGAGACAGTGGACCATTTACAGTGCTCCTATTTTGGTTGAAGCATTGCAAACGGAGGAAACAGAACCCAGAGAAAGGCTGAACAGTGCTAAAGTATTACAACGAAACTTGGTTGGCAAAATAGAACTTACCAAGCAACTAGAAGAGAAATGTAAAGAGTTAACAGGAGGTAAATTTTTAAATTAAATTAAATTAAATTATTAAATTTAAAATAGTGAATTAATCAATATTAAAAAAAAAAATTTCAGATGATGATAAAAATCCAGATTCTCAAAAAATAAAAGCTGAAATTAAATCACTTGGCGATTCGCTCAAAGCTTTAAAAGACTCTGCTGATAACTCTGAACAAGCCATTGTTAGCAGTATTGAGGTTTATGAGCAACACAAGAGTACAGCGGATATGTTAAAGCCGTGGCTGGAAAAAGCACAAACTCAATCTGCTAGCATTGCCAAACCAGTTACTTTGCAAGATATAGAGAATCAATTGGTTCAAGCAAAAGTATTTCAAACGGAATGCAAAAAACAATATTCTCAATTACAAGGTATTTTTGCTTAACATATAACACGCAAATATTTTTTTTTTTTTTTTTTTTGCAAAAGTTTAATGAAAATTTTAATTTTTAATTTTTTTTTAGGATTACCCGCCGTACCCAAAAATGTTTCCATCACTGCTCTGGAAGAAGTTGATAATCTTAAAGCAAAATGTGAATTCATTAAAACCAAGGCTGATTATCAAGTTCAAAAATGTGAAAAAACAATAAAAGCCTACGAAGAATTTGACAAACTTACCAAGGCTTTTGAAAATTGGGTAGATGACATTGAAAAGAAACTCAAAAATATTACTAAAGACTCCGATTTAAGTCAAGCTCCGACTTGGGATGAAAAATCGGAAAAACTTAAAGTAAGACTTTTTTTTTTACATACTATTAATTTAATAAATAAACTAAAAGTAAAACTTTACTTATCATTTTATTTTAAAATTTAGGTTTTAAATAGAGAAATATTGTCTAAACAAGCTGATTTAGCAAAGGTCAAAAATGCATCCGATGATTTATGCCAAGGATTAGCTCCAGAGGGAGCCGTCGTTGTTAAAAATAGAGTTCAAGAACTTAAAAATAAAGTTATGAAACTCGGTGAAGAAGGTCAAAAACAAGCAAACTTTTTGGCTGATAAAATAATCGAAAGGTTAGATTTTATCCTATTCGGATATTTATATTATAGATTATATTTTTATTGTTGTTCATCCTCCAAAATGTGTTGGAATGAAATGTTTTGCATATTTACAGGCAAGATTTAGATTCTAAATTAGATGCATTTACCAAATGGGCTAATGATTTCAATGATAAATTAAATTCAACTGAAAATGTCGGTTTTACTTACAACGATATCAATGCTCAAGAAATACATAATCTTTTGTTGGATCATAACGAAAGATTACCTTTACTTAATAGCATTATTGATCAATACAATTCTATGCTTACGAAAACGTCATCAAAAGAAGCAAAAGATATGGAAAAACCATTTAAAAAAATAATTGACCAATATAAGGTATCGTTAAACAATAATAATTAATTTAAAAATTTTGATAATTCCAAAAGCGATTAACGAAAAAAAAATGAATTAACTAATTATTATATTTTATAATGCAGGAAACTGAAAAAAGATTGCACAATAAAAAACAAGCTCTTGATGGATGGGCGGAATTTTTACCTTTTAATAATGACGTATTGGAGCACTTAAAATATGCTACAACCGCCTCACAAGATACCGATTCAAAATTGGAATTTATAACAGCTTTAGTGCAAGAATTAGATGCGATTAAATTGAAACTTGAGAGTTGGAAGGAACCCTGCAACAAAATTGACGATTTATGTCAAAAAAGTAACGTTGTTGTTAAGGATCAAAATGGCTTGCCCGTAACGACAAATCAATTAATGGCGAAAATGGAAAAGCAGTACTCAAGTGTAGCTGACAAGCTTAAACAACGCCAAGACACCCTGCAAGCCGTCAGAACTCGTCGTAATCAATTTGTCGATTTACAAAAGAAATTGTCTGATGATTTAGCCAAAACGCAAGAAGAGTTGTTAGATGTTTTGAGAAGTGTAACGACCGGACAAACCTTTCAACCTGCCATTGAAAAATTGAAAAAATTATCCGAAAAACAAGAGAAAAATTTACCGACAAAAACAAAAGTTCACAGCGAAGGTTCAACTCTCATGAAAGAAGATCAGACATGTATAGAACCTGTTCAGAACTTTTTAACGAGTGTCGATTCCGAATGGGACAAGACAGATGACATATTGAAAGTTCAGCAAAAAAGAATTTCCGATATGTTACAAGCTTGGGAAAATTTATTAACCATTAAGAATAACTTTAACGCTGAATTAAATGACATTAAAAAGAATATTAACGATGGAAAAAATTCAAAGGATTTAAGTGATTCGGTCATAAAATCCAATTTAGATCAAGCTCGAAAATGTCTAGATCAACTTAAAAAACTTAAAAATACTTTTAACACTATGACAAACAAAGCTAATTTTATCATCAAGCAAACGGAAAATTTAGAAAATTTCGACGAAAAAGAATTAGAAGATTTGTTGAAAACGGCTCAGGAAGAGTGGAAAAACCTATGCGATGACGTTGTTAAAAGAATACAATATTTGGATACTCAAAATATTTTATGGGAACAAATGGAAGATGAAAAAAATTCTATCCTCGAATGGATCAAACATTGTAATGATAGTTTTAACGTTTCTCTCAAAAATTCTGAACAAATGAAGGGAAAATTAGTAAAATACAATGATGATTTGCCAATTTATAGTAACTTGAAAATAAGTGCGGAAGCCAAAGCAGATCAATTGATGAAATTAAACGAGGGTAAAAACGTTAAACCGGTGCAAGACATAATGAAAAAATTAAATGATGAATTTGAATTACTTAAACTCACGGCTAAAAAAATGCAAGATATGGCGTCTTCCTTTGGTGATCAAGAACAAGCTGTTAAAAAGGAAATTAAAAAAGCAGGGGATTTGATCACTCAAATAAGGGAAGCAGTTATTTCCTGCGATGACTTAACAGGGGATAATAATCGTATTTTACAAAGGTTCAATAATATTCAAGGTTATCAAAAAGATTTAGAAGGTTTTCACGGAGCTCTTAAGCAAATTAACGAAACGGTAAAAACAATGAAAAACGAATTTCCCGATTTCGGAGATTCTAGTTTAGCAAAAGAGCTTTCTAGTTTAGAAAAAAGATATGAAAACGTCGTGTCTCATGCCAATAAGGTAGAAAATAATTTGAGAGGATATTTGACAAAATATTGTAACGAAAAATTTGGATCCTTTGACCGAATTTTGAAAACTTTAAACGAAAAATTAAAATGGTGCATTCCCGATGAGAACAACGATCGTTATAATATAAACTTAAAATTGTCATCTTTAAAAGACGTTGAAAATGAACTTGAAGAGTGCAAAAACAAAAAATCTGAATTAGATCAAAGTTTACAGTATTTGGAAAAAGTAGAAAATAAGGAAAACATTGATAAATTTAAAGTTCAAAAGAAGAAACTTTTGGATGATATGGAAGAGTTGAACAAAATGTGTAAAACCGTTGGGGAAAAATTAAAAGCTGGCTCTCAACTTTGGGAAAAATACGATCTTATGTTTGAAAATTTGGCAAGTTGGCTCAAAGAAAACGAGGGAAAAATTCGTTCGGAAAGTTACAACCAAATAAATATTGATGAAATTCCCCAAAAAATAAAAGAAACCGAAGAATTTCAGAAAAAGATTCATTTGATGAAACCAGAAATTAATCATTTAACGGAATTGGCAAATGAGATAGCAAATGAAAATCCTGAAGCTCGTACAAAACAATATTGTTCTCATTTATCAACAAGATATCAAGCGATTGTGAAATTTATCGATTCCCATTTGGAACGTTTGGAAAATTTAAAGAAAAGTGAACAATTATATAATAATGCTATACAGGATGTAAAACAATGGCTTAATGAATCCGACGACAAGCTGAAAAAAATTGAAGGCAATTTGGTAAAACCACCAAAAAGTTTGAGTGAATTTCAAAAGCAGGTAGACGAATTGAAGAACTTTGATAAAAATAAAGAAAAAGGACAATCTTTGCTTAATGCTGCCATTGAAAAAGGAGAAGTTTTGTTTTTGGGAACTCACCCAGAAAATCGAGAAAACATTCGGTCTGAACTTCGAGTCCTCAGAAGTTCAATGGAAAATCTTCAAGATCGAATCAATAACATGAATAAAAAAGTTGAAACGATCATTATGCAAAGATCATCTATAGATGAAAGTTATTCACAGGTAGAAAAGTGGTTAAACGATGCTAAATTAAAATTGGAAGAGAAATATGAACCAAAAGCTACTCTCCAAGAGAAAAAATTATCATTGCATAACTACAAGTTGCTTTACCAAGATGTGAAATCCCGTAAAAATATGTTGGAACAACTTCAAGAAAAAGTTGCTTCTCTTTCGGACGATGATTCCACCAAAAAATTAGAAAATATGACCAAAGAATATGATAACCTAATAAAAACGATAGAATCAAGAATGAAATTAGCTGAAAAAGATGTTTTAAGCCATGAAAAGTTTTTATTGTCTTTAGAAAAGTTTCACGATTGGTTAGAAACCCTAAAAGCTGAAGCGGCTCCAGTGGTTTTCGCAGTAGATGCAGAAAAAGAAAGCGCCGTTGTAAGACTCGATTGCTTGGATAATTTATTACGTCATAAAGATGAGGGAGATGAAATGTTGAAAGTATGCAAAGACAATTTAAAAGATGCCCTTTCTGGCACGAGCGCAAGTGGTCAACCTGCTTTACAGAAAGAGGTTGAAAACGAGAATAAAGAGTGGGTTGAATTTTTGCAAAAATGTGAAAATATGCGAGACAAATTGAACCAATTTTGCAACAAATTTACGGAATTGGAAAATAGAGTGGAAGAACTTTCAAATTGGACAAAGAATCACGAACTACAGGTCAAAGATCAAAGTTTAAAAAGTACTTATGAAGCCAAACTTCAACATTTAAATAAATTAAAGAACTTGGAAAAAGATATTCAGAAAAAAGGTGAAGAATTTAACAAAGTCAATGATGATTCAAAGGATGTAGAAAGAGATTCGGATTTAGTTGGAAAAGTTTCAAAACTAAATGCTCGTTATCAAGGATTGAAGAATTTGGCTAAAGAATCCATTGCAAAATATGAAGTTTATTCTACGGAACATAAAGCATTTAATGACAATTACAATAAATTTGACAAATGGTTGACCGACACGGAGAAAACACTACAAGAGCAAAGTGGAATCGTTGGAGATGTTGGTTTCTTGCAAGAAAAGCAGAAAAAATTGAGAGAATTAAATGATTTAAAAAATAAGGAAAACGTTACGTTCGATGCATTGCTTGATGCAGGAGAAAAACTTTACGTGCATACGTCTCCAGAAGGTAGAGAAATAATAAGACAACAAATACGTACAATGAGATCTAAATGGGAGAATATTGGAACCGAATTACAAAATACGATTGAAAAAGTTGACGAATGCTTAGTTCAGTTTGCGGAATTCGCTCTTAAACAAGAAGAACTTACAAAATGGTTAAAAGAAGTTGAGAAAGCTATGCAACAACACATGGAATTAAAAAATAATCTTCAAGAAAAGCGTGCACAATTACAAAATCATAAAATTATTCATCAAGAAATATTAGGGCACCAGGACTTGGTAGACGGTGTCTGTGAAAAAGCAAGGCGTTTAGTAGATCAAACAAAAGATACGTCTTTAAACGTATACTTGAATTCCATTGGTAAACTATTTCACGATATTGTTTTACAATCTCAAGGACTTTTGGAAAGTTTGGAGAAAAATGTCGAAAACGATACAAAATTTTCAAACGAATGTAAGGACTTTCGAGATTGGTTGTCATTTGAAAAAGACAAACTTCAGGAATGTTCCGATTCCACCGGAGAACGTCATGATATTCAAAAACGTTCTGCCAGTTTGCAAACCCATTATCAGAATATAAAGGAAGGCGAAGGCAAAATTGACAAAGTTAAGGATGCTTTCAATGTAGTTGCTAAAAGCACAGCACCTAAAGGACTTTTAACTGCCGAAAAAGAAAAAGACACTTTAGTTGAAAACTTTAAACAATATCAAGACGACATTGGTAAGTATTATAAATTAAAAATTACTCATTTAAAAAATATAAAAACTTATTTTATACATTGATTTTTTTTATTTCCCGTAGGAGTTATAGATAAAAAGCTCAATGATTCGATTAAAAATTGGCAAGACTTTGAACAATTACTAGACGAACACTCCAAATGGTTCAAAGAAGCCGAAGTTATTTTTAGACAAGATAAACTGTTGGGATCTCTTCCAGAAAAAGAAGCCGAGCTTAAACTCTTAAAAGAAAAAAGAAATTCTATAACTGAACGTGAACCTAAAATCGACGAATTCGTTGATAAAGGTCATTCATTATTCAATTTGACTGGCACTGAAAGAATCATGCCTTTGATATCTCAAATAAGTAACAAGTAAGGTTTAATTTTAATTTTTTTTTTTTAAACTTTAAACATTATTCTTAAATGTTTTTCCCAGTATTCAAAAAAAAAAAAAAATTTCTGTTTTTAAAAGGTATCAGAGCTTGCTCACGCAAAGCAAAGAAATGGTTAACCGTTGGCAAGATTTAGTTGACGCACACAAAGCATTTGTGGATAAATTAAAAGAAACTGAAGATTGGTTGACTGCTTTTGAAAAGCGTCTTAACGACGTTAAAAATGACAGCGATTTGCCTTCGAAATCAGAAAAATTAAAGGTTTTGTTATCTGAAAACGAACAGGCACCTCACAAGTTGACCAATTTAGCAACAATGGCGGAAAATTTATATCCCGAAACGTCTGCTGCTGGTCGTGAGCAAATAAGGAATTCTCTTAAGGAAATTCGAGACAAGTAATGTATTTTTAATAATTTTATTTTACATTAAACTAAAAACTTACACGGGCGTGCAAAATAAATGTACTCTGTTAAAAACAACAAATAATAATAATGATTTTAATTGTTTCTGCAATAATAAAATAAAATTTTTTTCAGGTGGGATAAATTAGAAGAAGACATTTTGGATCAGCAGAAAAAACAAGATGCAGCTTCTCAACAATGGGCAAGCTATCAAGATATTCTCAACCAAACATTAAGTTGGATAAATCAAATGGAAGCAAATTTAGCTCCGGAACACAGTTCTTGGTCTTCGATTCAAGAAATTCGTCCGAAATTATTAAAACTTAAGGTTTTTATATTAATTAGAATTTTTTTTAATTTATTCATTTTTTATAATAACCTAATCAATGATATATATATTTTTTTTTTTTTATTGAAGACTACACTTCAAGAAATATTGGCTCATCGGAGAATCATTGAAAGTTTAAAAGACAAATCGACTTCGATGAAAGACGCTCCGACGTACAATCAAATCAAAGAAGGAGTTGATTCGGTAGCTAAAAAATATGAAAATTTAGTTACCGGATACCAAAAAAATATTGGTCAAATGGAAGAAAGTCTTGGTGTTCTTCAATCATTCAATGATTTAGTTAAAGATCATCAAGACGGTCAAAAACAAATCTGGGATGCACTTTCTGGATGTTCAGGTTAGTACAGCTTTTAAAAAATTAATCGTGTCACATGATCGATGTTTTTTTTTTTTTAACGGAAAAATAATTATGAAAATTATTTTTTTTAGATTTGAGTGGAAATAAAGCCGCGTTAGAAGAACGTCTTGTAAAGTTAAAAGATATAAGTAACAAACTGCATCAGTCTGAAGCTGTTTTAGATTTATTAAGTAAAAATATATTGGAAAAGGGAAAAGGTTTACCGGCCAAAGCCAAAGAAGTTATGGAAAGAGACATTAATAATCTAAAGTATGTATCAAATCAATAACAATTAATGAATCGTTGTTTTTTTTTAAATATTTATTTATTTTTTTTTTTCCGTCAGATACGATCATGACTTGTTGAAATCAAAGGTAAACGACATACAAAACGGTTTGGAAAGCAGTTTGAAACAGTGGAAAGATCACGAAGAAAATTTAGAAGTTTTATTAAAATGGTTGTCGGAAACGGAAGGAGCGCTTAAAAATTTCTCTCCACGTTCTACGTTCCCAGAAAAACAAGAGCAATTGGAAAAATATCAGGTAAATAAAATATTATAATGCGTATTTTGAAGGATTCCTGAATTTTCAAATCATTTTTTTTATTTATTAATTTCATTCCATTTCGCGTTACAAAAATTTTATACATAAATAAATACTTCACTTATTCCTTTTTTTTATTTTAATGTTCAGGACTTGAGTGAGGATATTGATTTACACAATTCACAAATATCCGAAATAATTGCTTTTGGTGATAATTTAGAACAAGTAAGAAAAATAAATTGTGTTCGTAGAAATTAAAAAAAAATTTTTTTTTTGAGTTTTTTTAGCTTGAAATTGAAATATTTAATTAAAAATAACAATTTTTTTACCAACTATTCTAATTCAATTTATTAACAATACTTTCAAACTCTGTTTTTTAATTAAATTTTTAAAAAAACTTTTAAATTAACTTTAATTTTGCACATTAATAAACAAATTTCTAAATTTCTATTTATCTAGAAAATAACACAAAACTTACTTTATTTAATATTTTGAATTTATTTGAGTTTATTTACACGACTGTATTTTGATTTGTTTATTTTGGTTTTAGAAAAAAAAAAAAAAAAAAACTTTTTTTTGGTATATTTGTTTTTTTTTGTTGTTGTTTTTGTTGTCATTACCTGTCACCGCAGTATTTTTTTAACGCTAACGTTTGGTTTTTATTAGTCGTAAAAGGTTTTTTTAGTTTTTTTTTTTTTAACTTTTTTATCGACTGCGAAATTAATAACCCGCTCGAAAATTGAATTAAGGAAACCATTTGTAAAATCTAAAATAATAGATATGAAATGTACGTAAATCAAGTTAAATAACTCTAAATAAATTTATAAATATTGATTCATTGAAATTTTATTTTCAAGTCTTTGATCGTGAGCCAGCGACAAAAAGAAACCGATTTTGACAACATTAGTGATGTTTCATCTGAGCTAGCCCAAAACAGTGGCGATTCTAGAGTTTCCTCAAACGTTCAACAAATAGTATCTAGATATCAAACGGTTCAATCGACTACCAAAGATATCGTTAAAAAGTGTCAGAAAGCTGTTGAAGATCATAAAAATTATTTAGACAAGCAAAAGAAATGTGCGGATTTACTTGCTGCTGCTACATCTAGGTAATTTTAATAATAAATTTTAAAAAGAAAAAAAAAAAAAATTATTATTTAACCTATGAAATTTTTGTAACTCTATGATAAATATCTCTTAAAAACAAATAATCTTTACAAAAAAAAAATTTTAGATTTGAAAAACTTAAAGCTCTACCGGAGAACACACCCTCCGAACTCAACGATAAAAGTAAGGGTCTCAAAGAGTTACTATCAGAACAACCTAATGTCACTCTTCAAGTAAACACTACTATGGAAATGGGTGAGAAATTATATCCACAAACAGGAATAGAAGGTCGAGATATCGTTAGAAAACAATTAGAGGGTTTACAAAATGCTCTCGAAATATTATTTGATGGTGTCACGAGTACCGAACGAGAACTTCAAACTAAATTGACTCGATGGTCTAGTTTTAATGATACTGCTAATCAATTAGCAACATGGTTAAATACCATTGAAAAAGAGTTTTCAGGTATTTAGGCACTTCTTAAATACATACATTTTTTAAATTCCGTATTTAATAATCGTTAAATAAAACATTTTTTTTTTTTTTTTTTTTTTTTTTTTAAGGGGAACTTGAGTTGAAAAACACTCTAGATGAAAAAAGAGCTTTATTAAATACTTACAGAGGATTATTGCACGATGTAAGTTCTCATCAACCTGAATTCGTAGCTTTGAAAAGTCAATTGGAAGCTTTACCTCAGAAAAATAAAAAAGCGGAAGATGAATTCAAAAAACTTAGTCAAAGACATTCGGTTGTATTAAAAAAAGCTGGTGATGTATCGCAAAATATATCATAAATTTTTTTTTTTTTTTTTCTTTTTCTTTACGAATTCATTTTAATTTATTTTTATTATTAAAATAATTAAATACCACGAAATAGGCGATGCCGTTGAGAAATATGAAGATATAGTCAATTCCCATCAACGATACAGTAAAGCAGTAATGGATCTTCAAGAATGGCAAGACGCAA
Organism: Pediculus humanus corporis; assembly: GCF_000006295.1. Classification (NCBI taxonomy): domain Eukaryota; kingdom Metazoa; phylum Arthropoda; class Insecta; order Psocodea; family Pediculidae; genus Pediculus; species Pediculus humanus. Next base: position 159,711 of record NW_002987359.1, read on the forward strand.
CTCATAACACTGTAGAGTTATGGGGAGATGGAGATTTAGAAAGAGTCAGTTTAATTACTAATTTGGAAAGATTAAAGGTTAGACTTTCTTATTTAATTAAGGTTCTTTTTGGAATTGAAAAAATCTTTTACTCGTGCCATTTAAAATTGTTTTTTTTTTTTAAAATAGAATTTGCAGAAAAGTTTACCTGATGATAAATCAAAAATAGAAGAAGTTAAAGTTTTGGCTGAAAAAGTCTTACCCGGCACTGCGGATTCCGGCAAAGTTAACATACGTTCGCAAGTTGATTCGTCTCAGCAAGAATGGGAATCACTTTTATCTACGGTCAAGTAAGTTTTCCGGTGATTTTAAATTTTATTTTTACTACTCCAAAGGAATTTTATTTCAATAATTTTCAATTTGTCCAGATCTACAATCGAAGCCTTAGAAAATAAGCTCCAACAATGGTCCGAATTTGAGCAACTTAAAGATCAATGTTTGAGCTGGCTACGAGAGACCGATACCAAACTTCATGCTGTAGATTTAAAAGCTACAGTCAAGGAAAAAAGAAACCAATTGGAAATGCTTAAAAAGATTCAAGGTGAAGTTAGAGCCAAGGAATTGGAAATCGATTCTGCGACGGAAAAAGCTCAACAATTGTTTAAAGGACGAAATTCCAGTGCTTCCGAATTGGGTGTTAAATATCAACAGCTCTCTGCTAAAATAAAAGTAAAATTTTATTTTTTTTTTTTTTATCCATTCTCAGGTTTTATTATAAATTTTATTTTGTTAATAAAATTTTTTTATTATCGCAACAGGATTTGACCGGTCGATGGCAACAATATCTCAATTCTCATCAAGAGTTTGACACGAAAGCAAACGAATGCCTTCAGTGGTTAGATAAAATACGTAAAAAGCTTTCTTATTGTTCGGATTCTAATGTCGTTTCTCAAAAAGATTTAGAAGTTAAACTCGAAACGATTCAAGTAATTTAAAAAAAAAAATTCATTAAAAATTATTTAATTATTGGAAAGGGAGAGAGAGGCAAATAAAAATTTTTTTTTTTTTGTTCTTTTAGGGTTTATTACTTTGTAAAGAAGAAGGCTTTAGTAAAATTCAAAATTTGGTAGAATTGGGTCAAACGGTACTTGCCAACACTGCTACGCCAGGTCATGAAGAAATCAACAACACTCTCTCTAAATTACAAGAAGAATGGAGTGTTCTGGCTTCGAAAATGGTTGAAATTAAAACTAATTTAGATGATTCTATTCATCGATGGGCTGGATTTTTAGAACAAATACATGAATTGAAAAAAACCGTTGAGAGTTTAGAAAATAATTATAAAGATTTACTTCCTTTCCAAAGCACCATGTCCGAAAAAAGGGCTAATTTGGATAAAATAAAAGCTTTGGAGGAAAAAACAAGATGTGAAAAGGTTGAAGTAGATGGCCTTAAAGAAAAGGCTAAAGAAATGTTAGCCAGTGGACAACAAGGGCAGGCTGCAAAACAAGCAAAAGAAGTATTAAATGTATTTGACGACCTTGCTGATAAAATCAAGGTAAATTTATAAAAACAAAATACACTAAAATTTAACAAAAAAAACAAAAAAACTACAGACATTTTAATTTTTTTTTTTTTAAAATTGCAGAAACTTCTTGAAGAAAGAGAAAATCAATATAAAGATCACAGATTATACAAAGAAGCTCATGATGATCTTCTTGGGTGGCTTAATCGAGCTAGAGAAAAAGTACCATCGATGAAACAAAGATCGCTTTCCGATAAATTGGCTCTTGAGCAAGCCATTTCGTGCCTTGATTCTCTTTTGAAAAAGCAAGCACCCGGAGAGCTTTTGGTCGAACACTTGAATAATACCGGAGAGGTGGTACTTTCAAGCACAAGCCCACAGGGCAAAGAATTAATTAAAAAAGAAATGGAAGCTCTGACAGAAAGTTTTCACGGATTATTTAAAGGTAAATTATTTTTTCTTTCCACGGTAAATATTTATCGAAATAAAACTAAATTTACCTTTTTTTTTTGTTTTGTTTTTTTTTTTTTTTTTCTTGAAGACATAAATTCACAAAAAGATCAATTGGAAGCCATGGTATCGCAGTGGAGAGCATTCAAAGAAGAATATGAAAAACTATCCGATTGGCTTCAACAAATCGACATACTTGTGAAAGCTCAAAAAATCGCATTGCTTTCCACGGTACAAGAAAAACAAAAACAAGTCGCAGAAGTGAAAGACATTTTAGAAAAATTGGAAAAAGGAAATTCTCAGATTGTACAATTTAATGAAACCGCTAAATCTCTTCTTCAAAGTCATTTGGACACTTACGTTAATAACCAATTAAGACATTTAAATTCCCGATATCAAGTTAGCTTCCAAAATTTTCGATAAAAATATTTCATTTTATACAAATTTTAATAATTATTATTTTTTTTTTTTTAATAAAAGGTTCAAGTTAATTTAGCGAAAGATGTACTTAGAAAAGTTGAAACTAATTATGAACAACATAAAGAATATGAAAATCATCTTAAAAATGCTCAGGATTGGATCAAAAATGCTAAAGAAATCGTTAGGGTATCTAGCGAAGACAGCAATTCTACTGCTAGTAAAGAAGAACTTCAAGCTCGATTAAAAAAGGTAAATTTATTTTATTTTTACTTAAAAAATGGTTTTAAAAAAAAAACTATTTAAAATTTGTAATTTTTTTTTTTTAGATTCAAGATTTACTTAAAAATGTTGAAAAAGGACAAAACTTAATGCATTTAACCGTTAATTGCGGAGAAAAAGTTCTTAGAAATACAAAATCAGATGGACGTGATCTTATAAATAATCAATTGAAAGAATTACAAAGTGAATGGGATCGTCTTATCCGTAAATTATCAACAGCAAAAGTTCAATTGGAAACGGGACTCCTGCAATGGGCAGATTATAGTTCTAGCTATTCACAATTGCAACAATGGATCACGGATAGGGAAGCCAAATTGCAAGAAGTTTGTGAACAAAAGGTGAGTCATCAAACTACTTTACAAAATTTTTATTAAACATATATAATTTAATATATGAAAAAGTAAAAAAAATAAATTTCGTATGTGATTTTAATTGTTCAGTACAGCATTTTAAATTCTAAAAAGTTTTTTTTTTTTTTTCGTTTGATTTATTTTTAAATGAATTATTGCCGTAATATTTTTACTTGTTTTTTTTAGGTGGTCAAGGCCAAAAAAGGTCAAAGTACCGCTGGTCTTTCTAACCTTGGTCTCGGAGAAAGAAAAGCTACATTGAGACAAACGGATTCAATTGTTCAAGACATCGTTTCTTTCGAACCTGTCATTCAATCCGTTACCAGCAAAGCAGAAGATCTTTTACAAGCTCAACCAGCCAGTGAAATTTCCACCAAATATGAAACTCTCAGCAAACAAGCCAAAGAACTTTACGCCAAACAAAAAGAAACCGTAGAACAGCATCAAGCTTTCATTGATGCCGGTTTGTTTTAAGAACATACATATATATATATTTTTTTCACCAAATACATGTTTATATTTTTAATTACGTTTTATTATCAAACGGTTATTTTTTAAATTTTTAGGTAGTGACTTTGTGCAATGGTTGAGAAACGCCAAGGAAAGACTTGGTAAATGTTCTGATCCCACTGGTGACAAAGTAAATCTAACAAATAAAGCTGCTCAGCTGACTGTACTCAACTCTGAACTCCCCGAGGGTCAAAGTAAGTTGGAAAAAGCTCTTGCTGTTGCCGCACAAGCATGTCAAATAGCTGATCCCGAAGACAAAGAAATAATTGAAGAAGAGGTGGCCGTTTTGCAAGAAGAATTAGATATTTATTTAGAATCATTGTCCCGAGCTAAGCAATTGGTGGAAGCTGGTATTGTGAGATGGAACGAATACGAAGATCAATACAAGGAAGCTTGTAATTGGTTGTCACAAACGGAATCATTAGTGCAAGGTAAAAAATTATATTTAAAAAAAAAAAAAAAAAAAAAATTTTTTTTTTATTTATATCATATGAAAATTTTAACTGTTGTTTTTTTTTTTTTAAAAATTTATTAGGGTTTAATAAATTACAAGATAGTTTGGAAGAGAAGAAAAATGTTTTAGAACAATTTCAAGGTCACCTGCAAACTCTTTTTGATTGGCAAAAAGAAATGGATAGACTTAATATGAAAGCACAAGTTTTGTTAGAAACCTGTGCTGATACCAGAGTTAGTAACGCTGTGACTCAAATCACTTCCAAATATAATGCCTTACTATCTTTAGCCAAAGAGGTAATATAAAAAAATTATTAATTGTGATTAAATTCATTTTATCATTAAAGTTAAATAAATGAATTTAATTTAAAAAACAGGTCATGAGAAGATTGGAACTCCATTATCAGGAACACCAACAACATAATTCACTTTATCAAGAATGTCAAGACTGGGCCGAAAGAACGCGAGACAAATTGAACGAATGTTCGAAACCAATCACGTCTTTCAGTGACGCTCAGTCTAAACTTCAAACTGTCAAAGCATTACGTCAAAGTTTAGAAACTGGACAAAATAAGCTTCGTTACACTTTAGAACTTAAAGAAAAAGTAATTTTAAATACCGAAAAGACGGGAGCTGCTAAAATCCAGGAAGATACGGAAAATTTAAAAGCAGAATTAGATCGATTGTTTAGTGACGTTGATGAATTGAGAATGAAATTAGGAAATCAAGTATCTCAATTAGAAGATTTCAAAAAGAATTTGAAAATGCTAACGGATTGGCTTGATGAAACTGAATCGAAAGCTAAAAGTACCGATATTATTATGAGTGACCTCGGCGAGAAAAAAGCATTGCTTGAAAGATTTAAAATCTTGAAAAAAGATTTTAATAGTTACAGTGATTTGGTTAATAAAATCAAAACAAAAGTTGAAGAAGATCCCGCAATGGCTGACAAGGAAGTGGAAGAAAGTTTGAAAAGATTTGAAAAATTAAAGGATTGGATCGGTAAAAAAATTAAAAGTTTAAGCAACGAAGTCGTTGAACACGAAAAATACAAACAAGCCTACTCGGATGCTTCTGAATGGGTTAGAAAAGTGAGATTGGAAGTTCAACAATACAGTGACCCCCACGGTGAAAAAGAAGAAGCAAAGAAAAAGAAATCTAAATTGGATGAAATTGTTAAAACCTTCCCGGAGGGTCAATCTTTAGTAGATAAGGTGTTCGAATTAAAAGACAAGCCTCTTCAAAAATCTAGCCCAGAAGGACAAGACAACATAAAACAAGAATTAAAACAATTGAAAGACGATTGGGATGGTCTAAAAACTAATTCTGAAGACTCTCTGAAAATTTTAAACAAATGCATTACATTATGGGAGGAATTTGATAATACATTTAAGAAAATGAATGACTGGTTAACTAACTGTAAGAAAAAAGTTAAAGAAGAAGAAAAACGAAAAACTAACAGGAAACCAGAGGATCTTAAAGTTCTTCAAAATCTTTTGGATGAAACGAATAATCAAAAAGCACTTTCCGAAGAGTTGAACGATCGTTGTGAAAATCTCGTCGATATGAGTGCTTGCACATGGGTTCGTGACAAAACTATGCAACTTCAAAGTGAATACACTCAAATATTGACTACTCTCCAAAGTTTATTGTCTCAACTTCAGAAAAAATTGTCTGATTATACTGATTTTATTAAAGCTAGAGATGAATTGGATAATTGGTTGAATTGGGCACACGGCACCATCAAGGAATGTTCAGGAGTTAAAGAAGAAGGAGAAATAAAGGAGAAATTAGAGACTATTAAAACCGTTAGTCAAAGGTTAACTGAAGGACAAACGTTACTAGGAAAAGTTCAAGAAGTATTTGCAAAAGCCGTGGAAACCGCTCCCGGTGATGAACAAGATAAATTAAGAGAAGAAATAGCTCGATTAAGAGCTAGTTGGGATCAATTGAATATGGATCTTAATTCAACTTTGGCAGACCTTAAAGCCACACTCAGTCGATGGGAAGAATTAAAAGACAATCAAAATAGATTTGAAAAATGGCTTGAAGTTACAAGTCAAGAACTCAAAGAACCTCAAAATACTAAAGGTGAATTAGGAGAAATGAAAACTGCAGTGGAAAGATTGAAAAATATACAAGGCGAAATCGATCAGAAAAAAGGAGATATTTTCGGATTATTTAAAGAAGCACAAAAATTATGCGAAGGAATTAAAAAGCCTGCTTTGTTAAATAAAACAAAAGATTTAACGACTAAATGGCAGAAATTAAATGACACGTGTAAAAATTTAAGAGCATCCGTAGAATCCGAAATGAACGATTATTTGTCGTATCAACAACATTTACAAGATGTTGAAAAATGGCTGCTTCAAATTTCATTTCAACTCATGGCTCATAACAGTTTATACATTACTAATCGGGAACAAACTGAGGAACAGATTTCTCAGCACAAAAATCTTTTGAATGAAATTGCAAAATACAAAAATAATTTGAATGATTTGACAAATAAGGGTCAAGCTCAAATAAAAAAATATAAAGATTCTGCACCAAATGTTCAGTCCACGATTAACAAACAGTTGACAAATGTACAAGATAGTTATGATTCTTTACTCAATACGGCAGAGCAAATCAAAAATAGACTACTAGAGAGTTTGGCAAAATTTAAAGAATATGAAGATACTTTGGACTCAATCAGTAAGAATTTAGATGTGTTGGAGCCTCAAGTTTTGAAAGAAATAGACATTTCTGTAGATGATATCAAAAGTGCACAAACTCACCTCGACAATGCTAAAAACCTTGACAATAAACTTCAGCTTGAAAAAACACGTTTAGCGGGTGCCATACAAGCCTGTGAAGCTGCTTCCGCTTGTGTCTCTAGACCAAGTAGTCCCCTCGAAGCAGCTCCTCCGTCCACACCTGAAAAAGAATTACTTTTAAGAGCCCGATTGGAAGATTTAATCGATCATTTGGCATCACGATTAGTAAACCTTGAACAGATTATTGGAGATTTAGAAAAATGGAAAAAAGAAAGAGATGCTCTCTATAAATGGATAACTGAACAAAGTGTAGTTGTCAACGACTGGAAAAGTAAACCTGCCAAACTTCGATTAGAAAGTTCTAAGCAAGATTTAAATACTTTGAATAATCTTTCTTCTCAAATAGAAGCTAAGAGAAACAAAGCTTTGACGGAATTGCCATCTTTAAAAGACAACGAACCGGATATGGAAAAATTACTGAGTGATTTGCAAAAAGAATTAATGGTTGTAATTTCTGAAAAGGAAAGTGCTCAGAAAGTTACCGAAGGTTATCGAAAAAAATTAGCAGACGCTCACAAGTGGTTAGATTCAATTATTAAAAAATTAGAAGATGTTGAAAAAGGCAGTGGACCGCAATTAGATTGTTATCAAAAACTTGGTAATGTTCAGGAATTGACTAACAACATTAATACAAAAGGAAATGAAATGTTGGAAAATGTTAAAAAATTAGCAGATCAAGTCGCCAAATTGGTAAACAATTTAGATTCTCAACAAGTTGAAGAACAAATAAAATCTCTTGAGCGCAGACATAGTGACGTATTGAAGCGAATTCAAAGAAAAACTCAATCGTTAGAAGCTACCAAACAAGGAATGGAAGGTATAAAACAAGAGGTTCAACAAATAAGAGATTGGATAAAGTTAAAGGCAGATGATTTGAAAACTCCCAGCGTTCTCGGATATCAGTCCAAACCAATTAAGGATAAAATTCAAAATTTAAAAACATTAATGAAAGAAGTTGATGGTAAGCAAGTTGTGATAGACTTGTTGAAACAAAGATTAAATAATTTATCAAACGATCTTGAGCCTAAAGAAATTGCTCAATTAGAATCTGATTTAAAATCATTAACATCGGAGCAGAGCAATCTTGTCGCAAGTCTCAAGGGAGAATTGGATAAATTAGATAATGCCAAAAATGCCAGAGAAAAATTTGAAAATAATACAGATATTATTAATGACTGGTCTAAAAGTAAATCCGAACAAGTTAATAAATTGGGCTCTTACGTACCGCTAAAATCATCAGATATTCAACAGCAAGTTGTGGAATGCAAAGAATTAATAGGAGACATAAAGAAATTTGGAGAAACTGTTTTAGCCGATCAAGAAAAACTTGGAAACAGCTTCAATAAAGATTGTTCGGATGAGCAAAAGAAAAAATTGCAAAATGTTTTGAGCAACACTAAGAAAAATTACAATAACATTCTTAAAAAATGTGATGAAAAACTTGGAAAATACAATGAATTAATTGCCAATAGAAATCAGTTTGAAGACAAGCTTGGAAAGTGTGAAAAATGGCTCGAAGAAGCACAAATAGCTACGGCAAATCCAATAAGATCACCGAAAATGGCAGTTGTTGAAGAACAACTTAACACCTATAACAAGTTAAATACCGAAGCTAAAGATGTCGGAGATCAAATCGTGGAAGTATGCAAAGATGCCGATTTAATAATGTCAAAATTGAACGACGCAGATAAATTAATACTTCAAACTCAACTAAATACCGTGAAAGACAAACATGCGAGATTGCTCGGAATAATTAAGGATCGTATTAACTCGTCAAATGACATTTTGGAAAAACATAGGGATGCCGCAAGAAAAATTAAAGAAATTATGGAATTTATGGAAAAAATTCAAAATGCTATCAAGGAATTAAATAGGCCAGTTGGTGCAAAAGTCGAAGAAGTGCAAGCCATGCTTAATTCCTACGATAAAATTTTAAACGATTTAAAAGATCATAAACGAGAATTGGATAACTTGAAAGGAAAAGACGTTGCCGGCCTTGATAATGCCCTTACGCAGCATGATGGACTCGTAAAAACTGTCGAAGATCAAATTGCCAGATTGAGACAACTCTTACTTTTGCGTGAACAGTTTGGAGCTCTCATACAACAAATCAACACTTTTATTACAAAATACACAGACATTGTCAAAGATGTTGAAAAAGGAGATGACTCCGTTCAAGATAAAATAAAAAAATACGATGACATTATACACAAGATTCAAGAATGTGATGCTTTGTTAGCCCTTGCTACGGATAAAGGTCAGCAAATAGCTGCCGATGGTTCGACAAATGACAGAAACAGCATCACGGATATGTTGGGATCTTTGAAACAACAATTACAACAACTCAAAAGATCTGCAGAACGACAAAGAGAAATTCACGAAAAGTCATTGGCTGCTTTTGGTAAACTTGCTCAGGAATTAGACGACGTTTTAGATTCCTTAAACAACTTGGAAAGCGATGTTAAAGGAAGGCCATTGTTAAAAAGAGAACCTGAAAGTGTCGATGAAGAGGTTGAAAAACATAAGGTTTGTATATATTTAATATTTTTGTCTAATCTCTAATTTTTTCACCTATTAAAATATTATTAATTTTTTTTTTTGTTTTAAAGAAATTGGCAGCTACCGTACAAGATTGTCTTAATAGAATCGAAAAAGTTCAAAATAGCATCAAAGTGAATGAGGGATTGCCGGGTGCACTTTTGGAAAAGATTTCCGAAGGAAACGGCTTTTTGACTACGCTCCCTCCAGAACTTGATGATAGACTCAAATACTTAAATAATAATAAACAGTTAAGAATTGATTATCAAGGATTGAAAGACAAGTTTTACGATTGGACCAAAAACGCTGAGAAAAAAATTCAAAAGGGCAGTTCTGGAGTTGATTTTGATTCCGTTCAAAAAGATTTGGACAATCATAAAGTAATTTATATCAAATTTTTTTTTCATTTTTTATTCTCCGCGAAATTTATTTTAGAAAAAAAAGGGAACGCATAACTGTTCAGATTGTTTTTACTAATAAAATTTATAATTTTTTTTAGGATTTCTTCAGTTGTGAACCTGAAATATTAGACCTCGTTTCACAAATACAGAGTTCTGGAGATAATCTTTGGCCATCGCTCAGTCAAAATGAACAGGAAGAGTTGGGACGAGAACTTCAAGATGTCAATCAACATTTGAGAAACATACTCAACGTTGCCAAATCTAAACGGTAAATTTCATTTTTTTTTTTAAATTAATAAAACTTTTTACTCACTTTTACGCATAAATATGTAAATTTTCTACAGAGTCCAATTGGAATCTGATTGCGAACTTTGGAAAGAATATTTACAAAATCGTGATAAAATTTTATCAATTTTATCTCGATTGAAATTCGCGGACGAAGACATAAATAATTTAGCCGGGTTGCATAAAAATGTTCAGAAAATAACTCACGCGCTGAACGACATTAACAATCAATCTTCCGAATTGGAATTGCACAATGAAAAATCAAATGAAATAATTAAAAGAGCCGACAACAAGTCTAAAGATAAATTTAAAAAAGAAATGAAAGATTTAAATGATGAGTGGAAAAATACGATTAACGATTTGGAAAAACGTAGGGATACGTTAAATAACCTTGCTCAAAATTGGGAGCGTCTCGAAACACAAATTCAGAATTTCGAAAGCTTTTTAACGAAAGCTAATGAAAAAGTGAAGTTGCTGGATGTTGCGGTTCGTTCTAAATCTCAAGAAGACGAAGTCAGAAACACTTTAACCGTAAGTTCACTTTAAAATTTTAAAATAATGATAATAATAATAAGTCTACACTGGACATTTTTTATTTTTATTTTTTGTCAATTATAATTTTTAGGAAATAAAGACGTCGTTAGATACTCATAATGATGACATTAAAGAAATTGATTCTTCTTTCAAGCCAATTAAAACGTTTTTCGAAAGTAAAAATCCAGTTTTAATAAAAGACAATGAGAATTTAATTAAAACTCTAAAGGAAAAACATAAAAAGTAAGTTCGAATTAAATCCAACAAAAAAAATTTGATTAAAATTTAAAAAAAAAATGTAAAATAATTTTTTTTTTATCAGGTTGCAAGAAGATGTCAATAACAAATTGACAAAATTAAATGCGGAAAAAGAAAAGGTTGAAAAAATAAAAAATCAAATTCAAAATTACGTAAAAAAATTAAAGGAATTGGAAAAATCGGTGAGAGACTTGTACGTTTATGGCGAAGACCAAAAGAAAGCCGAAAAATCTGTGAATAAGTTAAAAGACGACATAAAGAAAGTTGTCGACGATTCAAAACAATTTTGCAACAATACCAAAGAAGAATATATAAAAACTCAACAGTTTATACCTTCGGACATTGCTCAAGAGGTAAAGAGGGATTGTCTCGGAAAATGTTTTGCCTTAATAATAACGGAAACTGATTAGAAATTTTTTTTTTGTTTTTCCGAGCAGATAACGGCTCTGGAATTGTATAGTGAATCAGTTAATGCAGCAGTAGATGAAAAATGCCGGGAACAACTCAGAGCTAAAAATATGAGATCGGATTTTGCCAATTGCGTCGACGAAGTTAAGAAATGGATAAGAAAATGCGAAACGGTGGCAAAAGACAAATCTTCAACTCCTCATGCTCACAAAGAAAAAATTCAAGTAATTAATAATTTTTTATTCTTTTTTTTTTTTTTTTTTTAAATAAATTATTTTTTAATTTCAATTTCTTCTTTTTTTATTAGGAAATTCAAGCCGACGTATTAAGCGTGACCGATCGTCTTCAAACGGCTAAAAAAATTGGTCAAACGATAACCGAATTAACAAAAGACAAAACAGAAGGGGATGTCGTGCAAAAAACATTGGAAACGCTTGAATCAGAGCTTAATCAAATGAAAACATTGTTGAATCAATTAAGACAAGAAATCGGAGACTCTCTCGATGCTTGGGAACGTTTCATGACTCTACACAAGCTAGTCATGGAATGGATAATCGAGAAGAGAGAATTTCTGCAAAAACCAATACACCTTGAAAACTTGCCAGAACTTAAACAAAAACTTGACGATTATTCGGTAGGGGGGATCCTTTTCGCCTTAAATAGGATCACAAAACTTTAAGTATTTTTCCTTTTAATGGTAATTTATTTTCGTTTTTTTTTTAGCTCGGAGTTAAATCTTGCAAAACGATGGGTAAAAACTTGAGCGAAATGAGTAAAGAATTAGAATTAATAAGAGCATCTTACGATGTTGCCGATTTACCAGATAAATTAACAAAAGCTGAAGAAAGCAAAGCTGAAATCGAAGGAGAAATGATGAAAAGGGTAAGTTTTTAAAAAACTTTTTAAAACTTTTTTTTTTTTTTTTTTTTTTTTTCGAAATTTTGAAAATAATTTAACACTTCATTTGTTTTTTTTTTTTTTTTTTTTTTTTTTGGGGGGGGGGTAACCATGATTTTTTTTTTTTCCAGAAAGAAAAAAAATTTAAAAGTTTTTGTTTTGAAAAAATTTTTTTAAATTGGGGCCTTTCTTACCGCCTTTTTTTTTTTTTTTTTTTTTTTTTTTTTTTTTTTTTTTTTTCTTCTTCTTCTTGTATACACACTTTAATGAAATGAAAGCATACAAAAAATAAAAACAATAGTAAACAATAAAAAAAAAAAAAAAAAAAAAAACTGGTTAAACGCACCCTATACTAATAATTCAGGTTTTCAGTAGTTTTTTTATCCCCATAACAAATGTCAACTAAAAAAATTTCGGTAAGTTGACATTGAAAAAATAGAAACATGTTGTTGTTGTTGTTGTTTGTTTGTTTGTTTGTTTGTTAGTTTATAACAAACAAAAGTTTTACGGAGTGTTTGTTTACATTTAAAATAACGCCACGTGCGTGTTGTTTTTATTTTATTTTTTTATAAAACGCAATACATTCACTGATTGATTCTTCAAGGAATGTATGTTGATATCTTCTTTGATTGATTGTTCTTTATTAATTTTTTTTTTTAACAGTGATGTGTAACACTTTGGTTGTTTTTTTTTTTACAGGGTTCCTAATAATTTTTCTGTTACGATTTGATGAATTGTTATTTTTGTAATTGTTGTTTTGACGAATTATTTTACTTAGTTAGTTTCTACTTGGTGTCTGTTTGTCATACATATCGAACTTCCAGGTCATTATTGAGTAGTTAGCGTTGTGTAAATCGATTTATGAGGTTTCTAATTGTTTTTTACGTATGAGTCATGCAAAACTTTTTCGGTTTTCCTTCTGATCGACAGTATTGTTTTTAATAATTTCGAAAAGAATTCACTTCATAGTTTTGACTATGCCATGATGAGTGATTTAAAATAAGTTTGGCCTTTGGGAAGTATTATTATTATCATCGTAGTTTTCTACCTCAATCCACCGATTTTTCTTTTTTTATGTATGATTTTGGTTAATCGAGTATTTTTGTCTAATTAACTGCTTCAAAATTATGTTACGTCATTTCTACAGACGCCATTTTAATAGCTTCTTATAGATTTTCTTTAATGACACAGTGTTGTAACGGTTTTCATGACTTTTAAATAGGACTATTAAATAATTATGATTAATTAGTTTATTAATAATAATTAAAATTTATGTTTTCACATAGAATGCTCTACTCTCTGAAACTAACGAAGAATGGGAACAGTGCGAGAAAAAAATGCGAGAGGTTAGATCATGGTTGGAAAAATCTCGTTCGTCGCTGGAATCGCCAACATTTAAGAAACGTCCAATCAGAGATCAGTTAGCGGCAAGGGAAAAAATGTTGGCGGATGTAACCATTCAAAAGAATAAAATTGCAGTTTCCGTTGAGAAATTGCAGGTACACTTCCGGTCAGGTATCGGCGGAGATAAAACCGTCGTTGGAGCTGCCAAAGACATAATAAAAGAATTGGATCAAATTTTAGACGCCGTGAAAGAGCAAGTCGCTAATTTGGAAAAATGTATTTCACAATTGGATAAATATCAACAGGTATACGTTGAAAATTTTCTTTTCTTTTTTTTTTTTTTTTTTTTAATTTTTATTTTGTTGTTGTTGTTGTTGTCGGTTGGAAAAATTAAAATTTTTTTTTGTCATTTTTTTTTATTTTTTTAAATAGGAAATACATTCTTTGAGACAAGAAATTGTTTCAACGGAGCAAAAACTTAGAACTGTTTTGGATCCATCATTTTTAGCACAACATCCGGAAAAAGCGCGACTGGAAGAACAGGTAAGACAAATTTTTATCACCTCATACTACTATATATATACTTAGTTTTTTTTTTTTTGTCGTTGTCTAAAAAATTAATACTTGTTGTATTTTTATTTTTTGCAATTTTTTATTATTATTATTATTATTTTAAAAATCACGAAATACCAACTTAAAAAAAATTAAAACCCCGTCAGTTTTTCCCCTAGGATTCGATCGCGTCCAATCAAAAAAAAAAAAAAAAGAATTTTCAATAAACGGTTCGTCTTTGTTCACTTCTTCTTCTTATTATTATTATTATTTTCTTACCATTACTTTCTTTTATTTTTTACAGGTAAATTTTCTTTTTTTTTTTTTTTTTTTTTTATCTTTTTCTTCTTCTTTTATTTATCATATCGAATTATTTTCATCCTTTTTTTTTTTTTTTAATTTATTGTCCTTTGTTTTTTTGTTTTTATTTTTTTTTTTGTTACACGTACGTGGCTTCTTTTTATCCCCCTCCCCCCCCCATTCCCCCCTTAAATGTTTTATTATGTCAATTTTGTTGTCATGATTTTATCGTCGAAGAAAAATTTATATTATTTCTAATTTATTGAGGGGAAAATATTTTATTTAAAAAAAAGGCAAAAAAAAATAGAATTAAATGAAAATGAAAATGAAAATTTTATCTGGCACACGTGTTTTATGCATCATTAAAACTACAAAAAAAAAAAAAAGTTTTTAGTAATTTATTTGTTATACGAATGAGATATATATTTATTTATAGAACGTATATAATAATAAAATTCACTGATCAGTGCCAATAATTTGCCGTAGTCTCCGTTCCGACACAACAACAATAAAAAAAAATTTTTTTAAAATTTTTTTTAGTTTTTTTTTTGCGTTTTCAAACCGCGGTTCTTCTTCTTCTTTATAATATCAAAAGTAAAATTTTATTTAATTTTTATATTTTATCTTATATATATATATATTATAATTACGGGAAAAGTTTTATATTATAAATATTTATCTTTTAGTAATAGTATTAGTAGTTGTAGTAATAAAAAAAAAACTCAGAGCATTTTTTTTTTTTTTTAATTATTTTTGGTGATGGGAAACAGTGATGTGAAACATTTTTTTTTTCTCTCAAATGTTTGCTTATTTCACGAAAAGAACAAAAAAAAGAAAAAAGGGAGAGGGAGGGAGGGAGGGAGGGATGGGGAGAAAAGGAAAAGAAAAAAAAATTGCAAAAAAAAATTGTTTCTAATACACAAAACGAAATAATTATATTTAAAATTAACAAAAACAAACCAAAAAAAAAAATTAATTTTTTACTTTTCACAAAAAAAATTTCATGAAATGTGTATGGACGGTTGTGTGAGTGCGTACGTGCGTAAAAATATGCGTGCGTGCACGTCCATACATTTTTTCTTTTTTTTTTTTTTTCGTGTAATCACTAATAACACGTATTACTAACCCGGCTAAAATTTATGTATTCACAAAATATAAAATGGTGGTTTTGCTGCTGCTAATGATGATAATAATATTAATAAACATTATGTATTTAATCGAGATTGACTAATTTAAAAAAAAAAAAAATTATTTTTGTTGCTTCTATTATTTCTCTTATGCGCTTTTTCTTTTTTCTTTTCTTTCGTGTGAATTTTTTTTTTATGCTTTTTTTGATTTGATTTTTTTTTTTCTTTTTTTTTTTTTGTTCGATTTTGATTTTGAAAATTTTATTATTATTATTATTTTATTTTATTCATTTGAATAAATCAAACGTGAAACGACAAAAATAATAATAGTTTTTATTATTATTATTATTATTATTATGTATTTTTAACTTCACGATGCTCTCATTTTAAATGTTGATCATTAGTCATAAGTAAAATTTAAAAAAAAATTTTTTTTTTATTTTTAACTTTTATTTTTTTTTTTTATTTTTATAAATTCGCGTTTTTTCTTAAAAAAACAAATTATTATTATTATTATTTATTTATTTAATTTTAATGGAAAATCGAAATAATAAATTACTTATTCAAAATCAAAAATCAAAAAAAAAAAAAGGAAGAAAAAAAATTTAAAAGGAGTTGGTTTATGTCGGGAATAAGTTTTGACATGAGGAATATTTTTTTTTTTTTTCTTGTCTTTTTTTTTTTCTCCCCCCCCCCCTCTACTTTCCTAATCTTAACCTGAACCTTATGGATCCTCCTTTTCAACCTCATTGTATCAATTCCCTTTTAATTAAATATCCCCATCACAATCGTAGGCTCTTCGGGAGCAGTTGAAGGTTCTGCAATCCAAGATGACGTCCGGAACGGAAAGGGTTAAACAGCTTATATCAAGGGGAACACCTGATTCGGAATCATAAAAATAATAATAATATTATCATTAGTTATATTAATATCATTAGCTTTTATTTATTTATTTATTTTTTTAAATTTAACTTATTTTTTTCGCTTTGGATTTATTTATTTATTTATTTTCTATTTCTTTTTCTTTCTTTCTCTTTCTCTCTTTCACTCACTTACTCACTCTCTGTCGATTACAAAGAAAAAAAACAATATGATAGATATTTATAAAAATTAATTATTTATTTATTTATATATATGAGACAAAAATATAGAAATTTTTTTTTGTTGGATTTTATTAATTTTAAAAGGTCTAAGAAAAAAAAATTATTTATTTATTTATTTATTTATTATTTTCCTAAATTTAAGTTATTACCTTTTTAGAAAAAAGAAAATGAGCAAATTCGATTTATCATTTATATTTGTGGAAATATATAATATATATATATTTAATTAAAACTAATTTATGGGTATTTGGTTCTTTTTACTAATAATATATATAATAAATTAATACTAAATTATTTATTTATTATTATTAATTGGGTTTATAGAGCTTATTATACACAACAATATAAATTTGCACATTTAAATAAAAAAAAAAAATTGTTGTTGTTTAATGCGTTTAATTATATTAGAATAGTTTTTAGATATTATTATTATTATTATTAATAAATTTTTTTTTAAAAAAATTTTAGGAATTAAGAAAAAAAAAAGTTTTTTTTTTTTTTTTTTTTTTTTTTTATATATAAATTATTTTAAATTTTAATTTATGGGGTAAATGCAATCAAAAACAAAATGAGGACATCCACGCATTCTCAGACGTGAGCCAACCCTAGATTTTATATTTTTAATAATTAACTAATTACAAATTCTGGATTTAAATTTAAAAAAAAAAAATTATTTTATACATGCAACTATAAAACAAAAAAAAAGATTTTTTTTTTTTTAAAATTAATAACAGTTTGATTTTATATACGACCAAATTCTTCATCCATTTTGGTTTTTTTTTTTTTTATTTAAAAATAATTAAAATGCACTTGTGAATACATCATCTAAAAATAAATTTCGATTGTGTCAGTCAGAGTCGGGTTATAAACGTATTATTATTATTATTATTTTTTACAAACGAAAAAAGAGAAAAGTAAAAATATTTTTTTTTTTTTTTTATGATGTAATAATTATTTCGTTTCGTTAATTTTCTTTTCTCTCTCTTTCTCTCTCCTTAATTAGAATGCTCTGTGTTTTGAAAAAAAAATTTTTTTTTTTTTTTTCTCTTTTATGATGGTTATTTTGTTGTTCATTTTATGTACGTGTAGGAAATTCATAACGAAGTGAAAAATAAACGCGAAAAAGTACAAAAATTGATTCAACATTTGAGAGAAATAGATCCTTATTCAAAGGAATCCTTTGAATTTGCAATCATGCCTCGTAAAAATCAACAATCGAATAAAGAGAAAAAATCAGAACAAGTTGATTCTTGTAATAAAAATTCACAATCGATTGAATCGTCAATTGTAACTAAAATCACTTCTCACGTTGAAGAAAAACCTCAAAATGAAAAAAATGTTTGCCGAAAGGTATCTGCAGTTTTTGAAAATGTTCAATTTGGTGATAATAATTCTCTTCAGGATGTAAAAGAACAAAAAATTAACGAGTCTGGGAAAAGTGTTACGGATGAACCTGTACAAAAGAAAACAATTATTAAGAGTACACTCTTTACTGATAAACCTGATGAAAATCCGACATCGATAACATCAAAAACAAATAAATTGTCTGAAATTGTGATTGTGAAACCGGAAGAAAATTTTATTAACATGGAAAAAGAAATCAGTATGAAGCAACAACAACCGCCTGTCTTCACGAAAGATTTACAAAAATCAAATGAAATGAAAAATCTCAACGATGACGTCAAGTCGCCTGAAAATGATAAAAAAACAGGAATAAGTCAAAAGGAAAAAGAAGAGTCCAAAACAGAGAACGTTTCAAAACCTTCAAAAGAAGATCGAAAGGAAGACAAAGATAAGGGAAAAAGTAACGACGAGAAAAAAATAGAAGATAAAAATGATGGGGATTCATCTAAAACAGTTCAACCGGAAAAATCACCGGATAAAAAACAATCGAACGATAAAATAAATAAGAATAAAAATGTTCCGAAGAAAGGTGATGATGAGTCTAAGAAAACGAGTCAAAAAATTAAAGAAACCGAAATCGATAAAGTGAAACCTGAAAATTCTGAAAAAGAAAAAACTCATTCTCAAAAAGATATTTTGACGGAGAAGCTTGAGGAAAAACCCGAGGAAAAAACTGCGGAACAAAAAATTGAAAATGTCAAAACGAATTCAAAAATCGAAAAAAAAGAAAAATCAGAACCTAAATCTAAAAATAATAATATTCAAGAAGGTAATAATGATGTCAATCAGATGCGTACAAATCATCCAGACCATCAAGAAAAGGCTAAAACGAAAGGTAAAAATGCCAAAAAATCTACTTCCGAAGGAAATGACAAGTTAATACCTCCAGAAAATATTAATCCGAAAGATTCAGTTGCCGAGATAACCACGTCAGACAGCGATAAGGCAAAAGACAAATCGGTAAAAAATTTACCCAACGGTAAAAAGAATTCAGATAAAAAACAAGATAATGATAACTCGGTGAATGTTCAACAGGGTGATAAAAATAAAAAGTCTAAGAAAGAAAATTCTCAAGGATTAGCAGTGACTCAAAATATTGGAAAAGGTGATGTGAAAGTAAACAAAGACGTATCGAACAACGAATTAAACGCAACAGAAAATAAAAAACCGAGTGAACCCAATATGCCGTCGATTGAAAAGATGGAAACAACAAAAAAGAAAAAAGAAAAGAAAAATAAAATGCAAGATGATAAATCTAAATCAAATGACGTGATTGTAAATAATCTCTCACAGGTTAAACCGAAAGAGAAAATAAAAAATGATTCTTCTGACAAAGGAGATGAAAATAAAAAAGGAAATAAAAATGATTCAACTGATAAGAATAAAAAAGTGCCAGAAATTAAAACCAGTGAAAAAATTAAAAACGAACAAAATAAAATGAATAACGTCGTGAGTTCTGATAATTCTCAAAAGGCTCGATCTGATAGCAAAAACGGTGAGCCGATTAAAGAAGAACAAGGGGAAACTAAAAAATCTAGAAGGCACAAGAAAAAACAAAGAAAACACTCTGAATCAACCGTTACGGACGTTTCTACTGAAAAAACAGAAAACATTAAGGAAAGCAACAAAAAAGAAGAAGTAACTAAACAACAAAATGAGGAACCGCAAAAGAGTGAAAAAGACGCGACTCCAAAAGTTATGATCAATGACAGCGTGAACCTAATGCCTGAAAATAAAATTCCACATGAGCGAACTACGTCACGTAAAAAGGAAAAGACAAGAGTCAAAAATTCTGATATAAAATCCAGCGGTTCCTTTTTAACCGTTAATTACGGAACTGAAAAATCAAGGTCGCGTTCCCGCTCAAGGTCTACCAATATAATAAAAGTATCCGTGAGGGGTGATTTGATTCCACAAGCGGAACTTGATAAAATCGAACAGAAATCGGAAGAAAGAAAATCGAAAGCAATGAAAAAAGAAGAAGAAAAAAAGAATAAAAAGAAATTGAAAAAATTACAGTCGGAAAATGCGGTCATCGATGATGTTATAGTAGAAGATGAAAATGATAAAAAGAAAATTATTCAAGATGATAAAACGTTGGAAAAAACAAAATTAAAAAGCAAAGAAAATAAAATGGACGAAAAGAAACCGAATAGTGAAAACGATTTAAAATCAACCGAAGGAAAAGGTTCTGATAAAAATAAAAAAGAACCGGAAAAAGATGTTCCAAGTTTGACGAAAACAACGCAAGTAAAAGTTGAAACTGATCAGAAAACCGATAATAATAATGATAAAGTTATCATAAAAACGCTCGAGGAAAATGATTCTTCTAAGAAAAAGGAAACAAATCAATCGAAAATCGAAACCCCAATTCCTTCGAGTGACGCAATTTTAATAAAAACTAATGAAAAAAATAAGGGAAAAAATGTTGGCGAGACAATTGATAAAAATGAAAAGAATGATAAGGACGCACAAAAATCAAACGTAAAAACAGAAAAGTCTGACAAAGACAAAACTAAAGAGTTAAATTTGCAAAAAGAAGAAATCACAACTGCTAAATCTCCCTCTACCATGCCAAAACAAGAAAAAAATGAATTAACAAAAAAGGTTGATGATAAAGAACAGGTCAAAGGTCAAAATGTGGACATTAATAAACCTGAAAGTGGTGAAAAAGATAATTTGAGCGAAAGTAAATTTGATAAGGATAATACTCCGTCGAAAATTAAATCAGAACCGAGATTTTCTACAGGAGATGGAAAATCCGATAATGTAAGTCAAGTAGGAGAAGGAAAACAAAAGGAACAGGAAAATGAGAAAAACGAAACGAAAAAATCTAAGAAAAATAAAAAAGAAAAACAAAGTGATAATAAACCCACAGTAGATGCAACACCTGCTGAAAAAGAAAATAATAATTCGTTGGGAAAAAATGAACCGATCGAATCTGGAGAATTGGCGAAAAACGTTATCGATCCTCAAAATGTTAAACCGTCGGATAACCAAAAGGAAAAGAAAATCAACATCACAACAGAATTATTTAAAGAACATGAATCCGTTAAATCCGAACAAGAGCGTCCTGCCACTACCGAAACTAAAGATAAAATTGTTGACCTCAACAAGGATGTTGCTCCAGAAAAACTAAAAAATAAAAGTCAAAAAGATAAATCTCACGAAAGTGTTTTGGATTTTATATCAAATGAAAAAGAAAAAATAATGAAAGAAAATTTACCCGTTGCAAAAAGTAACGAAAATGTAATTACAATGAAATCAAATGAAAAAGAAACGAAAAAGAACGAACGCCATGATGTAAAATTAGAAAAGGAAAAAGAAAAAATAAATGATGAGTCGAACATGAGTAAAAATGACAAGAGCGAATTATCGAAATCAAATGAAAATGTGACAAGTACTGATAAAAAAGAAAACGTTCCTGTTTCTGTTGATAAGTCTGATGAAACAATTGGTAAAAAATCAAATTTAAAAGCATCCGATGATAAGAACAAAGTTCGAGAACATGATGCCGAAAAAACAAAAACCGCTTCGGAAAAGAAAAAAGAAGCAGAAAATATAAAAACACCAGAATTAGGTAAAATTGATAAAGTTGATACAAGTGAAAAAAAACCGTTGAAAGAAAAAGATGGTGGTGATGAAACGCCGGGAAAAAATCTCTCGGACGAAAAAGCAGAAAAAATTAATAATGTTGTGCAAGATAAGAAGGAAGAAAAGTCAGGAGAAAAATCTCATGTAGAACCTAAAAAGTTACCGTCGAAGGAAAAAGAACAAAATTTACATGAATCAATGGAGAAGAATGAAAAACTTAAAAAATCATCAAATAATAATAATAATAAAGAAGTAAAATCGTCACCGGAAGTGACTACTGTAGAACCACAAAAGAAATCGTTTAGCGAAGAAGAAAAATTATTGAAGGCAAATGAAAAGAATGAAAAACCGACGAATGTAATTCAAAATACAAAACCGGAAAAAATTCAGGAACAAAAAGAAAAAGTTTTGGAATCTCCAAAACAAGAGAGTCAATCATTTATAAAATCAGAAATAAACGAAAGAGAAAAAATGGCGGAAAATAACAATAAAGAAGAATGTAAAACTACTTCAAATGAAAAAATGTTAGATGTTAAAAACAAAGAGAAAAAAGATGAAACGAATAAAGAAAAAGAATCGACGAAAGTTGTAGAGCAAATACAAAAACCTAAAGAACAAAAAAATAATTTGAATAATAAAGAAAAATTAAAAGAACCAGAAAAAAAAACAGAACAGAAAACTAAAAAATCTGATGTCACGGTACCTGAAAAACAACCGGATAAAAAACCTGAAAAACTTCCGTCGGAAACAGTACCTGAAAAACAACCGGATAAAAAACCTGAAAAAATTCCGTCAGAAACAGTACCTGCAAAACAATCGGATAAAAAACCTGAGAAACTTCCGTCGGAAACAGTATCTGAAAAACAATCGGATAAAAAACCTGAGAAACTTCCGTCGGAAACAGTACTTGAAAAACTTCCGTTGGAAACAGTACCTGAAAAACAATCGGATAAAAAACCTGAGAAACTTCCGTCGGAAACAGTACCTGCAAAACAATCGGATAAAAAACCTTCGAGTGAGAATTTGGAAAATGCAAAAGACAAAAAAGTAAAATCACCGAAAATCGAATCGGACGATAAAGTAGTACCACCAAATTTAGTTGAAAAGTCTAACGTTCCTCCTCAAAATAATAATGATAATAAGACAATGAGTGATAAGACAATGGCGAAAGAAATGAAACCTCTTGATAAAGATTCTAAAGATTCTGAAGTGATGATTCCTGTCAAGAGCATCGAGGAAATATCAAAATCAGATAAAGTAAAGGATAAAAAACCTTCGGATGAGCCGAAAATCCCGATTTCCGATACTAAAAGTAAAAGTGACGTAAAAGAAGAAAAAGGGGATGATAAAAATGACGAGAAGAAAGATTTTTCAAAACTTCATAAAAATTCGTCTGCTGAATTTTACGAAGAATTAAAAGTTTCACCGGAAATAAAATGGACGCAAAGTGAAAAAGCATTGACTGTTCGAAATATCGTTAATAAAATTAACATAATTAAAACCGAGGAAAAGGATGGTAAACAACCACCGAAACCGGATGCTAAAGAAAGTGGAGTTATTTCTAAAAAAGTTTCAGAAAAAATTATCGATTCCACTACGTCGGAAAATAATTTAACGAAAAGTTCCGAGACTGAATTAGATCAAGTGCAGCAGCAACAGGATAAAAAAGATGAAAATTCCGGTGCGGTTGATGAAAAGCCGGTCGGTTCTGTAGAACCGATAGAAAGACGAATTTCCGTTTCGGAAATGATAAAAAAATTAGAAACGGATAAAGGAAGTGGTAACGCTCAAGGTCAAGAAAAACCAGGGGATGGTGAAATTGCCGTCGATGTTATTTTTGGTTCCGTTAAGGAAAGACATCGAGGTACGAGGAAAACAATAGATTTGAAACCTACCGACGGAGATAATTCTCAAATGAAAATTGATGATGCCGATATTGAAAATCAATTGAAATCTAATAATTTAGAATTTGATTCGGAATTATATTCAAAAATTTGGCCCGAATACGTATTATATAAAGATCATGAAAGAATATGGGAGGAACGTAAAGCGTCGTCTGCTAAAACAAAAGACCAAAAACCAGATGATGAAGGAGGAAAAGAAAAAATTGAACCGCCTTCAACTCCTCCCACAAAAACGCTACTCCCCAATAATGACACAAAAAATTTAAAACCGTCGACCGTTGAATTAAGTTTGGAAAAACCAAAAGTTCAACCGATTCCAACTATTGAGTTGTCAAGCGATGCTCCTGTTATTAAGGTCGATGAAGTCTTTTTAGAAAAAACTGAGAAGGTAGAAGAAACGACGCAGCCGCTGTTGGATGTACCAAATCGTAGACGAGGACGATCGCGTTCTCGATCAAAATCCAGAACGAAAAATGAACAAAATTCACTGTCGACATTAGCGCCAGATTCCCGAAGGAGTCGTTCTAGATCGAGGTCACGAAGTGACATTATTAAAGTTTCCGTCAGAGGTGATTTGATTCCGATGGAAGAAATAATGAAAATTGAAGAAAAAGATAGAATCAAAGCGGAAAAGAGAAAAAGAGAAAAACAACAGAAATTAGAAGAAAAAGAAAAGAAAAATATGGCGGCCGACGATGGCGTATCATCAAATCAAAAGGCTCAACCTGAAAAAAATGTTAAACAAATGCAAAATCCTGTATCGAGCAGTTTAAAAATAGATAATAAAACTCAGGAAAATTTAAAACCTGAAAATGTTGATGATAAGTTAAAATTTTCCGAAGATAAACCATCATTAGAGAAAGAGATGAAAAAATCAGAGAAAAAAACAAATGATATCACTCAACCCAAAAACTCAGAGTCTGTTAGTAAAGATACAAAGTCGATGACACCGTTGCTGTCAGTGCAGCCTCCCGAAAAAGAATCAATCAAAGATAAGGAAAATTTAAAAGAAAATGATTCTCGAGGTTCCCGTGAAAATGTTTCCGGTAAAAAATGCGATGATGAAAAATCTAAAAAAATCTCACCCGTCGAACTTGACAAGAAAAAAATTTCATCCGATAAAAATGTTGATGGTTCGAATGTTGAAACAAATGTGGCGAAGAAAGAAAATGATTCGTTGGTATCAAAAAATACCGGAAATGATTCTCCGAAAGCGGAAAAAGTCGAATTACCGGTTTCGAAAGAACCTAATAAACAAAAAGACTCCGATTGTAAGAAAAGCGAAAATGTTTTACAAGTCGTCACATCGGGCAAACAACCGACTGACGACGCCATTGATAAAAAATCAGATGATGTTCATCAAGATTTACAATCGCCTCCTCGTAAGAATCAACATTGGGTGACTGCACTGTCTTCGAATTTAATTCTTGATGAAAGTTTTTGGCCTAATAAATGGCAATACGATGATGCAGAAAATTATCACAGAGTATTACGAGAAAAGAAAAAACAATCGGTCGAAGTAGAAAAAATCAATAAAAAAGATGATGATGATAAAGATAAAGATAAAGATAAAGATAAAGACAAAGATAAAAATAAAGATATTGATAAGAGTAAAAATGATAAACAAGATTTCCTCGGTAAAAAATCTTCTTCTCCCGAGGAAAAACGCGATACGCCGAAAGATTCAAACGTTCAAAAATTTAGTCATCCCCTTCCTGGAGGTTTAGGTTCTTGGTCTTCCGAAACAACGTACCTATCGAAAAATCCACAATTAACAAACGTATCAACACGAAATGATAAATCGAATTTGCTCGATAAAAAAAAAAAAAATAAACAATTGTCAAGGGAAGAAGAGTTAAACGATTCCGTTAAATATACACGATTCAAAGAAACATCGGAAGGGAGCACTCTTGCCACCGTTGCTAAGGTTGGAGCCGTGTGCATAATTGGAGCTTCTTTGTGGATGGTTTTTGGCAAATTAAGAACCGCTTTATAAAACTGCTGCATCATTTGCATGTTGTTCCTGCTGCTTGCCTGTTAATACCGAGCTTAATAATGATTTCGAGCTTCTTTTTCTCTTTTTGTTTGTTTTTTTGTTTGTTTGTTTGTTTGTTTGTGTATACAGCAATAGATGTGTGAAAACATTCGAAAACACAGGCCCTTTCATCATCTAAAAAAAAAAAAAAAATGATAACAAATAAAAAAGAAAGAAAGAAAGAAAACAATATTATTTTTACTATATCGTTTCGATTTTAAATAATATTAATAATAATAATAATAATAATAATAATAATAATAATAATAATAAAACAACCCTTTATTTAAAAATGTTATGTTTATATTATGTTTTGCCAATGTTTTTTTTTTCTCTCTCTCTCTCTCTCTCACTCTTCTTCAGGTTGTTGACATTTTGTGTTTTTTTTTTTAAAAAATTCTATTTTTCTCTATATAAATACAATTTTTTTTTTCTTCATTTTTTTTTTTTTATTTATAATAATTATATAAAATGAAATTTAGTTTATTTTTATTATTATTATTATTCGCAGTAGAAATACAAATTCGATTCCAGTATTTAAACCCGAATTTGCTGGAATGTATACTCTAATGGAATTTTGGATTGTTCAAAGCATTTTTATTATTATTATTTTTTTTTAAAAAAAAAACAATATGTGAGGAGTGCCGTGCGATAGATAGAATCATTATTATTATTATTATTGTTAATTATTATTATTATTATTATTATTATTATTAGAAATAATTCATTTCAATGATTGAGTAATGAAATAAATTGCATATTTCATTTTTATATTGTTTTATTTTTAGTTTTTATTTTTTTTTCTTTATGCGACATTTTTTTTCGAAAAAAAATAAGAAATTTTTTTTTTATTACTAATAATAATTTTTGTTTTGTTTTATGTTTTTTTTTATGTTTTGTGTTGTGTTTTGATGGTTTTTTTTTTTTTTTTCCTAAAGAAAAAAAGAAAACTTTTTGTGGTTCTAATTTACAAAAAAAAAAAAAAAAAAAATTTTTTTTTTCTTTTACTTTTTATTAATTATAGAAATAGTTTTTTTTTTTTTTTAAATTAATATTATTATTATTATTATTAATATTATTAATTTTCCGATTTTCGTTTACTTCATACTAATGTTTTTTCT
Organism: Pediculus humanus corporis; assembly: GCF_000006295.1. Lineage (NCBI taxonomy): Eukaryota > Metazoa > Arthropoda > Insecta > Psocodea > Pediculidae > Pediculus > Pediculus humanus. The sequence continues at coordinate 186,298 of NW_002987359.1, forward strand.
TTTTTTTTTTATTAATTCATGTTTTTGCAAAATGATTTGTTTTGTTTTTTATTTAACTTTTTGTTATTTGTCAGTTTTTATTAATATTTATATAATATTAATATTATATATATATATATATTATAATATATATTACTTATAGGGAGAATTTATTCTCGTGAAACTTGCCGTGGAAGAAATAGAAAAATTATTGAAAGAAATTCCGGCGAAAGATTTGAATACGATGGAATCCACACTCAAGGTAATAATAATAATAATAATTCATAAATAATTTTGGAAAAACTAATTAATTAATTAATGTATATCTATATTTATTTTATTTAAAGAATTCAACTTCTGAACTTAAAGAAAAGCTTAAAATTGTCAACGATATTGAAAAAAAATTAAAAGATGATAAAGAAGACACGCGGGAAGCATTAACGGAATTAAATAAAGTCAGAGTGAGAATAATTTGGCTCATAGAACAAGTGGAAATCGGCGAAAGAAGAATCAAATCAGCCAAAGGTACGAGAGACAAACAATTTTTGGAAATGGAAAAACTTCAATCGCTCCTCGACGATTTAGAAAAATGGATACAGGATGAGAGAAAAGTAATTAAAATTCGCGTTAATACGAACGACGAATCGGAAATAAATAAATTAAATGATGATTTGAAGGTGAGAAAAGTGAAAATTTTTTCCCGGACCGAAGAAGGGGATGAATTTTCATTTAAAATTTTTATAAATAAAAATGAATTGATTATTTCCCTGTTATTATTATTATTATTATTATTTTCTTTCGTAGAAATCGATGGTTGAATTGAAAAATAAATCCCAAGATTTATTACCGGTATCTAAAAAATTAGACGAATTTGATAAGGATGTTGATTTAATGTCCATTTCATCGGCGGTTAAACCCCGATTGTCATCATTACAAAAAGAATTGGAAACGTTGGAAAAATTATTAAGGGATCGCATAAATGAGGTTCAGGTTCGTTGTAAAACAAAAAAATCAAAATTTTATTTTTCACGTTGCTTTCCACGTAATTCCTTTCCCCGAGAATTCTCTCCGATGCTTTTCCTAAATAATTTTGGGTGAGCGGATCACGTGGGTTCCCACGCATTACCTATTATTATTATTATTTTTTTTTTAAAAAATTAAAAAATAGGTTTTTGATGGCGGTGGTGATGTTTTTAAATGCAATTTTTTTTTTTTTTGTATGCGTAAGTATAATAATAATAATATTTTTTTTTTCAAACTGGTGGTAGTATTATAATAATTTATTTTTCAGTATACACGTTATTGGTTATATTACATTATAAAATGGTGGTGGCTTCTCTATCATAATAATAATTATTCTTATTTATTTTTATTGTTTTTTTTTGTTTTTTTTTTTTTTTTTTTGGTGTGTGTAATGAAAATATTGGTCAATTTATTAAAGGAAACAATCATAATTAAATTTATTTTATGCATATATTTTTTTCTCCCTTAGTTTTTAATTTATTTTTTATACATAACATATATGTTAGTGCATAACTCCCGATTTAAGTTATTATTATTATTATTTATTATTGAAATTTTTTCAAGTCAGATATCATTTTTATTATTATTATTTTCAGGGTGAAATTGTATTATTATTATTATTATTTTTTTGTTAATGCTTATTATAATGCACTGCTTTTGTAATATTTATGGTTTTTAAGGGGAATAATTTTTTTTTTTTTTTTTTAATTATTTATTTATTTTTTAAAATCACTTATTCACATTTTATTTTTAATATAACGAAAATAAATAAAGAAAAAAAAATCACAGGTAAGGATATTGAATAATAATAATAATTATTATTTTTAATAATACGTTGATAAATATAAACGGGAGATAATTTTCATTTAACACATTTAATTATGGGATTCTTTTTTAAAATGTCGATTATATTTAAAAGGGGATTTTTTTTTTTTATTCCTATGCATATCAATAATTTATTTTTAAATCAATTTAGGCCCTTTTTCTACTAATTAGTTATTATTTTATAGATATAAATATTAAGTTGTCTTAACGATGCAAAATTTTCCTAATTAAACCTCAAGTTAAATTCAATATTAACAAAAGTTTCTTATTTCATTTACATTCTATGCCATTTATTAAAAATAAATAATTTAAAATATTTGTTATGAAAAATATATGCTTGCAAATACTACATCTTTATGTTAGTTTTTAATAGATTATAAAAAAAGTTAAATTGTCTAGGTTTTTGATAGGTATAACTGTCTATAAATAGTAAAATAAAAATAGGTTTTTTTTTTTTTTTTTTTTTTTTTTTTTTAGGGGTTATTTATTCTTTATTTTTTTGTATAAAAATTTAAGAATAGGTTTTTCAAAAGATTTAATAAAATAACGAATCGAATGAATAACACAATATATTTAATAATGTTGTTTGTTGCCTTTGAAAAAATGCCAACAAAAATTTTTAAACGAATAGATTCAAAATAATTTTTTTTTAAATTTTGTGCCAAAAAAAATTTTAAAAACATTTTACGCAAAAACATGCGATTTAAAAAAAAAAAAAATTTTTTTTACACAATACCTAAATTTGAAATAATAATTTATTAGTTTAATATTTATGGTAATATTTTGACTACCAGTAATAACGAATTCGTGTCAATGCACATTTTAATATCATTTTTTTTTTTTTTTTTGTTAATTTTTGTATTATTAATTTTATATTATATAAGTACTATTTTCTTTGCGTAGGACACTCTGAAATCGATGAATGATAATAAAAAAATAAAAGTGAACAAGACTGTCATCGATACACCGAGTAAGAAAATTGTTCAACCCGTATCGGCATCTGAATTATCAAAACCACCACAGGTTGTAGAAGAAAAAAAGGACAAAGTGGTAAATTTACCAGGATCAGGCGACAAAGAATGCACGGTTAGCCAAACATCTATTTCCCACAGCACTGAATTTATTGATCCTTTTAGCAATGAGCAGTCAATTTTAGTAATGCAAAGTCACAAAAATTCCCAAAAGCCAAAATGGGAGGACAACTATTTTGACAATAATCCTGACAGTGTATATTCTGCTGAACAAGTTTCCCAAAAAGTTATTGATTACTTAGAAATTGATAAACCTGACGATCCTACTATTAAGACAAGAGCGTCCCCCGTGCCAAAAGGAAATTTCAGCAGTCCAAGATATGAATATTATGAAGAAATAAAATTTAGAAATTCTGCAGAAACGACGAATACAGATAATTATTACAAAAATACAGAAGGACAATCACTGAATTATCATCCGGTTGAATTTAAAGACCATGAAAAATTAATTGACAATTACACTCTAAAACAAATTTCAAGTTCACACAATGTCAAAGAATTTAGATACGTAAGATTTCCTTCAGAAGAAAAACAGCAACAATTTCTTCAAACTTTCGAAAAAAATACTGAAGTTATGCAACCGCAAAGAAAAGTTAAAAAAATTGTAATTATAGACGGAGTTGAAACTGTTGTTGAAGACAATTTACAAAATGTAGATGAAAAATATACAACTACGCATGGAAAACCAAAAATAAATGATATTCAGAAACCTTCAGTTATATCTCCTGAAAAAGAAGAAACTAAAATATCTCCTACACATGAACTTTTACCAACAATATTTACCCCATCGTTTTCAACAACTATCAAAAATCAACAACCTGCGTCAATTCAAAAATCCAACTTGCGTCCAGAAGCAAAAGAATTCACTCCTAGCTCTTTTACAGAGGAACCCGTGTCAAAAACAAAACACATACATTCGAAACCAGATAATTATAACATAAAAACAAAATCAATGAAATACGGTTTCATACCAAGAGAAAGCATAATGGATGATTTAATAAAAACATCCGAAGAATGGCCCCAACCGGAAAAAAATAAACAACCTACAAAATTACCAAAAACATTTATAACCGAAAACATTGAAAAAAATAAAACCAAAAACAACACAAAGAAGAAAAAAACGAAAAAAAAATCAGAAGAAGAACACCACGATACGGATGAATCCTCAAACGATGAACCAGATGATAAACACAAACCAGAAGATAAACTCAAACCGAAAGACAAACACAAACCGGATGACAAGCAGAAGCCGGATGAAAAAGTCAAACCTGACGATAAACGCAAACCGGATGATAAACACAAACCAGATGATAAACACAAACCTGACGAAAAAGTCAAACCAGACAAAAAAATCAAACCCGACGACAAACACAAACCGGAAGACAAACACAAACCGGAAAATAAACACAAACCGGATGACAAGCAGAAGCCGGATGAAAAAGTCAAACCTGTCGATTCGACCAAGGATTACATTTTCGTCAAGGATAAGAAGGAGAAGCCGCCGAAATACGCTGATCTATATGAAAAAGCTAAACCGGATGACAAAGACAAACCTGACGAAAAAGTCAAACCCGATGACAAACACAAACCGGATGATAAACACAAACCTGACGAAAAACACAAGCCAGATGATAAACATAAACCTGACGAAAAAGTCAAACCCGATGATAAACACAAACCGGAAGACAAACACAAACCGGATGACAAACACAAACCCGTTGAGTCGTCTAAGGATTACATTTACGTTCCTGATAAAAAAGAGAAATCACCGAAGTTCGATAAACCTGATGATAAGAAACACAAACCGCAAAAACCGAAGAAAGGCGACAAAGATCAGCCTTTGGAAGACCTCAAACGAGAAACCTTGTCATTCATCAAACACGAACAACCGACGGATGAACGATTTACTCCGGATACCAGAGATCCAACTCGTACGGTAACAATCGAAAAGGTTACCAAAATAATAACATACGAAGAGCCGGATGAGAAATTAAAATCGTTACCAAGAAAAGATATAGAATACGTATTGAAGGAATCCTTCGAAGACGACGTTGAAAAGAAATACACGCCGAAAGACAAAAAGGATAAGAAACACAAGCCAGACGATAAACACAAACCAGAAGATAAAGTCAAACCAGAAGATAAAGTCAAACCGGAAGACAAACACAAACCAGAAGATAAAGTCAAACCAGAAGATAAACACAAACCGGACGAGAAAGTCAAACCCGAAGACAAACACAAACGGGATGACAAGCACAAGCCGGATGAAAAAGTCAAACCTGTCGATTCGACCAAGGATTACATTTTCGTCAAGGATAAGAAGGAGAAGTCGCCGAAATACGCTGAACATTATGAAAAAACCAAACCTGATGATAAACACAAACCTGACGATAAAGTCAAACCTGATGAGAAACACAAACCTGACGAAAAAGTCAAACCCGATGATAAACACAAACCGGAAGACAAACACAAACCGGATGACAAACACAAACCCGTTGAGTCGTCTAAGGATTACATTTACGTTCCTGATAAAAAAGAGAAATCACCGAAGTTCGATGAACCTGATGATAAGAAACACAAACCGCAAAAACCGAAGAAAGGCGACAAAGATCAGCCTTTGGAAGACCTCAAACGAGAAACCTTGTCATTCATCAAACACGAACAACCGACGGATGAACGATTTACTCCGGATACCAGACATCCAACTCGTACGGTAACAATCGAAAAGGTTACCAAAATAATAACATACGAAGAGCCGGATGAGAAATTAAAATCGTTACCAAGAAAAGATATAGAATACGTAT
>NW_002987359.1:197003-235617 GCF_000006295.1 Pediculus humanus corporis
AATAACATACGAAGAGCCGGATGAGAAATTAAAATCGTTACTAAGAAAAGATATAGATTAAGGATAGAAGGGAAGCCTTCGAAGACGACGTTGAAAAGAAATACACGCCGACAAAGACAAACCTGATGAGAAAGACAAACCAGACGACAAACACAAACCGGATGATAAACACAAACCTGACGAAAAACACAAACCAGATGATAAACACAAACCTGACGAAAAAGTCAAACCCGATGATAAACACAAACCGGAAGACAAACACAAACCGGATGACAAACACAAACCCGTTGAGTCGTCTAAGGATTACATTTACGTTCCTGATAAAAAAGAGAAATCACCGAAGTTCGATAAACCTGATGATAAGAAACACAAACCGCAAAAACCGAAGAAAGGCGACAAAGATCAGCCTTTGGAAGACCTCAAACGAGAAACCTTGTCATTCATCAAACACGAACAACCGACGGATGAACGATTTACTCCGGATACCAGAGATCCAACTCGTACGGTAACAATCGAAAAGGTTACCAAAATAATAACATACGAAGAGCCGGATGAGAAATTAAAATCGTTACCAAGAAAAGATATAGAATACGTATTGAAGGAATCCTTCGAAGACGACGTTGAAAAGAAATACACGCCGAAAGACAAAAAGGATAAGAAACACAAGCCAGACGATAAACACAAACCAGAAGATAAAGTCAAACCGGAAGACAAACACAAACCAGAAGATAAAGTCAAACCAGAAGATAAAGTCAAACCGGAAGACAAACACAAACCGGATGACAAACACAAACCGGATGACAAACACAAACCAGAAGACAAACACAAACCGGATGATAAAGTCAAACCTGTCGATTCGACCAAGGATTACATTTTCGTCAAGGATAAGAAGGAGAAGTCGCCGAAATACGCTGATCTATATGAAAAAGCTAAACCGGATGACAAAGACAAACCTGACGAAAAAGTCAAACCCGATGATAAACCCAAACCTGACGAAAAAGTCAAACCCGATGATAAACACAAACCTGACGAAAAAGTCAAACCCGATGATAAACACAAACCGGAAGACAAACACAAACCGGATGACAAACACAAACCCGTTGAGTCGTCTAAGGATTACATTTACGTTCCTGATAAAAAAGAGAAATCACCGAAGTTCGATGAACCTGATGATAAGAAACACAAACCGCAAAAACCGAAGAAAGGCGACAAAGATCAGCCTTTGGAAGACCTCAAACGAGAAACCTTGTCATTCATCAAACACGAACAACCGACGGATGAACGATTTACTCCGGATACCAGAGATCCAACTCGTACGGTAACAATCGAAAAGGTTACCAAAATAATAACATACGAAGAGCCGGATGAGAAATTAAAATCGTTACCAAGAAAAGATATAGAATACGTATTGAAGGAATCCTTCGAAGACGACGTTGAAAAGAAATACACGCCGAAAGACAAAAAGGATAAGAAACACAAGCCAGACGATAAACACAAACCAGAAGATAAAGTCAAACCGGAAGACAAACACAAACCAGAAGATAAAGTCAAACCAGAAGATAAAGTCAAACCAGAAGATAAAGTCAAACCGGAAGACAAACACAAACCGGATGACAAACACAAACCGGATGACAAACACAAACCAGAAGACAAACACAAACCGGATGATAAAGTCAAACCTGTCGATTCGACCAAGGATTACATTTTCGTCAAGGATAAGAAGGAGAAGTCGCCGAAATACGCTGATCTATATGAAAAAGCTAAACCGGATGACAAAGACAAACCTGACGAAAAAGTCAAACCTGACGAAAAAGTCAAACCCGATGAAAAACACAAACCTGATGATAAACACAAACCTGACGAAAAAGTCAAACCCGATGATAAACACAAACCGGAAGACAAACACAAACCGGAAGACAAACACAAACCAGAAGATAAAGTCAAACCAGAAGATAAAGTCAAACCGGAAGACAAACACAAACCGGATGACAAACACAAACCAGAAGACAAACACAAACCAGAAGACAAACACAAACCGGATGATAAAGTCAAACCTGTCGATTCGACCAAGGATTACATTTTCGTCAAGGATAAGAAGGAGAAGTCGCCGAAATACGCTGATCTTTATGAAAAAGCTAAACCGGATGATAAAGACAAACCTGACGAAAAAGTCAAACCCGATGATAAACCCAAACCTGACGAAAAAGTCAAACCCGATGATAAACACAAACCTGACGAAAAAGTCAAACCCGATGATAAACACAAACCGGAAGACAAACACAAACCGGATGACAAACATAAACCCGTTGAGTCGTCTAAGGATTACATTTACGTTCCTGATAAAAAAGAGAAATCACCGAAGTTCAATGAACCTGATGATAAGAAACACAAACCGCAAAAACCGAAGAAAGGCGACAAAGATCAGCCTTTGGAAGACCTCAAACGAGAAACCTTGTCATTCATCAAACACGAACAACCGACGGATGAACGATTTACTCCGGATACCAGAGATCCAACTCGTACGGTAACAATCGAAAAGGTTACCAAAATAATAACATACGAAGAGCCGGATGAGAAATTAAAATCGTTACCAAGAAAAGATATAGAATACGTATTGAAGGAATCCTTCGAAGACGACGTTGAAAAGAAATACACGCCGAAAGACAAAAAGGATAAGAAACACAAGCCAGACGATAAACACAAACCAGAAGATAAAGTCAAACCGGAAGACAAACACAAACCAGAAGATAAAGTCAAACCAGAAGATAAAGTCAAACCAGAAGATAAAGTCAAACCGGAAGACAAACACAAACCGGATGACAAACACAAACCGGATGACAAACACAAACCAGAAGACAAACACAAACCGGATGATAAAGTCAAACCTGTCGATTCGACCAAGGATTACATTTTCGTCAAGGATAAGAAGGAGAAGTCGCCGAAATACGCTGATCTATATGAAAAAGCTAAACCGGATGACAAAGACAAACCTGACCAAAAAGTCAAACCCGATGATAAACCCAAACCTGACGAAAAAGTCAAACCCGATGATAAACACAAACCTGACGAAAAAGTCAAACCGGATGATAAACACAAACCAGAAGATAAAGTCAAACCGGAAGACAAAGTCAAACCGGAAGACAAACTCAAACCAGAAGATAAAGTCAAACCGGAAGACAAACACAAACCGGATGACAAACACAAACCGGATGACAAACACAAACCAGAAGACAAACACAAACCGGATGATAAAGTCAAACCTGTCGATTCGACCAAGGATTACATTTTCGTCAAGGATAAGAAGGAGAAGTCGCCGAAATACGCTGATCTATATGAAAAAGCTAAACCGGATGACAAAGACAAACCTGACCAAAAAGTCAAACCCGATGATAAACCCAAACCTGACGAAAAAGTCAAACCCGATGATAAACACAAACCTGACGAAAAAGTCAAACCCGATGATAAACACAAACCGGAAGACAAACACAAACCGGATGACAAACACAAACCCGTTGAGTCGTCTAAGGATTACATTTACGTTCCTGATAAAAAAGAGAAATCACCGAAGTTCGATGAACCTGATGATAAGAAACACAAACCGCAAAAACCGAAGAAAGGCGACAAAGATCAGCCTTTGGAAGACCTCAAACGAGAAACCTTGTCATTCATCAAACACGAACAACCGACGGATGAACGATTTACTCCGGATACCAGAGATCCAACTCGTACGGTAACAATCGAAAAGGTTACCAAAATAATAACATACGAAGAGCCGGATGAGAAATTAAAATCGTTACCAAGAAAAGATATAGAATACGTATTGAAGGAATCCTTCGAAGACGACGTTGAAAAGAAATACACGCCGAAAGACAAAAAGGATAAGAAACACAAGCCAGAAGATAAAGTCAAACCGGAAGACAAACACAAACCAGAAGATAAAGTCAAACCAGAAGATAAAGTCAAACCGGAAGACAAACACAAACCGGATGACAAACACAAACCGGATGACAAACACAAACCAGAAGACAAACACAAACCGGATGATAAAGTCAAACCTGTCGATTCGACCAAGGATTACATTTTCGTCAAGGATAAGAAGGAGAAGTCGCCGAAATACGCTGATCTATATGAAAAAGCTAAACCGGATGACAAAGACAAACCTGACGAAAAAGTCAAACCCGATGATAAACCCAAACCTGACGAAAAAGTCAAACCCGATGATAAACACAAACCTGACGAAAAAGTCAAACCCGATGATAAACACAAACCGGAAGACAAACACAAACCGGAAGACAAACATAAACCCGTTGAGTCGTCTAAGGATTACATTTACGTTCCTGATAAAAAAGAGAAATCACCGAAGTTCAATGAACCTGATGATAAGAAACACAAACCGCAAAAACCGAAGAAAGGCGACAAAGATCAGCCTTTGGAAGACCTCAAACGAGAAACCTTGTCATTCATCAAACACGAACAACCGACGGATGAACGATTTACTCCGGATACCAGAGATCCAACTCGTACGGTAACAATCGAAAAGGTTACCAAAATAATAACATACGAAGAGCCGGATGAGAAATTAAAATCGTTACCAAGAAAAGATATAGAATACGTATTGAAGGAATCCTTCGAAGACGACGTTGAAAAGAAATACACGCCGAAAGACAAAAAGGATAAGAAACACAAGCCAGAAGATAAACACAAACCAGAAGATAAACTCAAACCAGAAGACAAACACAAACCAGAAGATAAACACAAACCTGACGAAAAAGTCAAACCCGATGATAAACACAAACCGGAAGACAAACACAAACCGGAAGACAAACATAAACCCGTTGAGTCGTCTAAGGATTACATTTACGTTCCTGATAAAAAAGAGAAATCACCGAAGTTCAATGAACCTGATGATAAGAAACACAAACCGCAAAAACCGAAGAAAGGCGACAAAGATCAGCCTTTGGAAGACCTCAAACGAGAAACCTTGTCATTCATCAAACACGAACAACCGACGGATGAACGATTTACTCCGGATACCAGAGATCCAACTCGTACGGTAACAATCGAAAAGGTTACCAAAATAATAACATACGAAGAGCCGGATGAGAAATTAAAATCGTTACCAAGAAAAGATATAGAATACGTATTGAAGGAATCCTTCGAAGACGACGTTGAAAAGAAATACACGCCGAAAGACAAAAAGGATAAGAAACACAAGCCAGAAGATAAAGTCAAACCGGAAGACAAACACAAACCAGAAGATAAAGTCAAACCAGAAGATAAAGTCAAACCGGAAGACAAACACAAACCGGATGACAAACACAAACCGGATGACAAACACAAACCAGAAGACAAACACAAACCGGATGATAAAGTCAAACCTGTCGATTCGACCAAGGATTACATTTTCGTCAAGGATAAGAAGGAGAAGTCGCCGAAATACGCTGAACTTTATGAAAAAGCTAAACCGGATGACAAAGACAAACCTGACGAAAAAGTCAAACCTGATGATAAACCCAAACCTGACGAAAAAGTCAAACCCGATGATAAACACAAACCTGACGAAAAAGTCAAACCCGATGATAAACACAAACCGGAAGACAAACACAAACCGGAAGACAAACATAAACCCGTTGAGTCGTCTAAGGATTACATTTACGTTCCTGATAAAAAAGAGAAATCACCGAAGTTCAATGAACCTGATGATAAGAAACACAAACCGCAAAAACCGAAGAAAGGCGACAAAGATCAGCCTTTGGAAGACCTCAAACGAGAAACCTTGTCATTCATCAAACACGAACAACCGACGGATGAACGATTTACTCCGGATACCAGAGATCCAACTCGTACGGTAACAATCGAAAAGGTTACCAAAATAATAACATACGAAGAGCCGGATGAGAAATTAAAATCGTTACCAAGAAAAGATATAGAATACGTATTGAAGGAATCCTTCGAAGACGACGTTGAAAAGAAATACACGCCGAAAGACAAAAAGGATAAGAAACACAAGCCAGACGATAAACACAAACCAGAAGATAAAGTCAAACCGGAAGACAAACACAAACCAGAAGATAAAGTCAAACCAGAAGATAAAGTCAAACCAGAAGATAAAGTCAAACCGGAAGACAAACACAAACCGGATGACAAACACAAACCGGATGACAAACACAAACCAGAAGACAAACACAAACCGGATGATAAAGTCAAACCTGTCGATTCGACCAAGGATTACATTTTCGTCAAGGATAAGAAGGAGAAGTCGCCGAAATACGCTGATCTATATGAAAAAGCTAAACCGGATGACAAAGACAAACCTGACGAAAAAGTCAAACCTGACGAAAAAGTCAAACCCGATGAAAAACACAAACCTGATGATAAACACAAACCTGACGAAAAAGTCAAACCCGATGATAAACACAAACCAGAAGATAAAGTCAAACCGGAAGACAAACACAAACCAGAAGATAAAGTCAAACCAGAAGATAAAGTCAAACCGGAAGACAAACACAAACCAGAAGATAAAGTCAAACCAGAAGATAAAGTCAAACCAGAAGACAAACACAAACCGGATGATAAAGTCAAACCTGTCGATTCGACCAAGGATTACATTTTCGTCAAGGATAAGAAGGAGAAGTCGCCGAAATACGCTGATCTATATGAAAAAGCTAAACCGGATGACAAAGACAAACCTGACGAAAAAGTCAAACCCGATGAAAAACACAAACCTGATGATAAACACAAACCTGACGAAAAAGTCAAACCCGATGATAAACACAAACCGGAAGACAAACACAAACCGGAAGACAAACATAAACCCGTTGAGTCGTCTAAGGATTACATTTACGTTCCTGATAAAAAAGAGAAATCACCGAAGTTCGATGAACCTGATGATAAGAAACACAAACCGCAAAAACCGAAGAAAGGCGACAAAGATCAGCCTTTGGAAGACCTCAAACGAGAAACCTTGTCATTCATCAAACACGAACAACCGACGGATGAACGATTTACTCCGGATACCAGAGATCCAACTCGTACGGTAACAATCGAAAAGGTTACCAAAATAATAACATACGAAGAGCCGGATGAGAAATTAAAATCGTTACCAAGAAAAGATATAGAATACGTATTGAAGGAATCCTTCGAAGACGACGTTGAAAAGAAATACACGCCGAAAGACAAAAAGGATAAGAAACACAAGCCAGACGATAAACACAAACCAGAAGATAAAGTCAAACCGGAAGACAAACACAAACCAGAAGATAAAGTCAAACCAGAAGATAAAGTCAAACCGGAAGACAAACACAAACCGGATGACAAACACAAACCGGATGACAAACACAAACCAGAAGACAAACACAAACCGGATGATAAAGTCAAACCTGTCGATTCGACCAAGGATTACATTTTCGTCAAGGATAAGAAGGAGAAGTCGCCGAAATACGCTGATCTATATGAAAAAGCTAAACCGGATGACAAAGACAAACCTGACGAAAAAGTCAAACCCGATGATAAACCCAAACCTGACGAAAAAGTCAAACCCGATGATAAACACAAACCTGACGAAAAAGTCAAACCCGATGATAAACACAAACCGGAAGACAAACACAAACCGGAAGACAAACATAAACCCGTTGAGTCGTCTAAGGATTACATTTACGTTCCTGATAAAAAAGAGAAATCACCGAAGTTCGATGAACCTGATGATAAGAAACACAAACCGCAAAAACCGAAGAAAGGCGACAAAGATCAGCCTTTGGAAGACCTCAAACGAGAAACCTTGTCATTCATCAAACACGAACAACCGACGGATGAACGATTTACTCCGGATACCAGAGATCCAACTCGTACGGTAACAATCGAAAAGGTTACCAAAATAATAACATACGAAGAGCCGGATGAGAAATTAAAATCGTTACCAAGAAAAGATATAGAATACGTATTGAAGGAATCCTTCGAAGACGACGTTGAAAAGAAATACACGCCGAAAGACAAAAAGGATAAGAAACACAAGCCAGACGATAAACATAAACCAGAAGATAAAGTCAAACCGGAAGACAAACACAAACCAGAAGATAAAATCAAACCGGATGAAAAATTTAAACCGAGTGACAGGCATAAACCGGAAGCTAAACGTAAACGTTTTGAAAAAGTGATTTCTGGTGATACATCAAACGTTCCTGAAAATAAATCTGATAAGGAACATGATTATCCAAAATCTAGTGGTATAGGTTTTACTAAGGATAGCTTTGCTGACGTTGTTAAAAGGGATAGACGAAATGTGGGCGATACGAGTAATGATACTGTTAATGATCCTACATTTATTGATGATAATGACAGAAGTCAAGTTCACGATCCGTCTGAAAATGATTCAAAATCATTTGCTGGTTCTCTCTTTTCGGCTGCTAAGAAAATGTTTGGTTTTCCTTTTAACAAAAAGCAGTTGGATTCACCTGATACATCTAAAAACAATTTCTCCGATGTTGGTAGTGATTTAGGTAGAAATATTCCTTCTGAAAGTTCTTCAGTTTCTGATGTTAGTGACAAAATTATTAGTGATGTTCCTTTGGTGTCCAACACAATGACTTCAACAGACGATTCTCACGTTTCTAGTTTAAAACTTTCCTTTGATCCCGCTCCTAGTAAACCGCTTTCAGATTCACAGCTTGGAGTGTCTTCTGCACTTATAGTTCATGATCTAAAATTTGAATCAAAGGTAGATTTTTAACTTTTTTTTTTTGTTTTTTTTTTTTTAAATTTTTTTATTTGAAATATTTTTTTTAAATTTTTATAATTTAAAAAATTTTCATTTCTTTAAATTAATCGTCATTAATTATATGTATGGGTTTTTTTTTTTTTTTTTTTTTTTTTTTTTTTTTTTTTTTTTTAGGATCCTGTCGTCGAAAAAACTACTGAAGAAAAATTGATTAAAGATACCAAAATTCATTCTTCACCTTCAACTTATACGGACACACAAGTACAAACAACCTCTCCGGAAAGATCATATCGAGACGTTGTTAAACTTCATAAAATTATTCAAACAAAAGGATTAAATACTGCGGATGAAGGAGTACAAACCACTTCTCCGGATTCTCTCGATAGCACTTTTGTTTCGGAAAATATAAAACCTTCCACAGAAGAAAAACCGTCGGATAAATATGTAACATCGGAAAAATATCAGCAAACAACTGTTTCTAAAGCTCCAACAGCATCGGCATATTCTCAAACGTCACCCCTTTCTTCATTAACTGAAAAAGAAATTCACGAACCGCGAGAAGAAGGTACACGACCTAAAAAGATAAACGTTGAAAAGAAATTCGAAAATGAATTTATTGATCAAGAAAAAATTCAAGGAGAAAGTTATATGGGAGAACCTTTCAATGTTTCAGTCACAACCAAAGTTTCAGTTAATCGTCCAAGTGATTCAACAACTGAAAAAGCTAATCTTTTTATCGATCACGAAAAATCAATTGATAACAGTGGTGGTCAATTACCAAAAGATCGTAAGGAAAAAGATAAAAAGGCAAAAAAACCTTTTGAAAAAGTAGAAAAAATGGAGGAACCAAAGTCAAAAGAAGATCCTACTTTGTTAAACCAGGCATCTGCGTTCACTCCCGATGATGATGATACCATTAGGAAAATTACGAAAACTGATGATAAAGTTGATTCAACGGATTCGGATCGTAAATTATTTGTTGATAAATTTATTGATTCGGAAAAGGAATCTAACCAAAAGGATAAAAATAAGAAAAAACCATCAGTCGATGTTAAAGTGAAAAAATCCGGAGATTCGCCCGCGGAAAAGGGTTTGGATGATAAGAAAAAAGGAGACGACACCATCGATTTTATAAAGTCAGAAAAATTTAAAAGTCCAGATTTGGAAGACCAGAAAGGTGTTTACATTTCAAATGTTTCAAAAATCGGAAAAGAACGTTTTAAAAAAATAAAAGATTTAAAAAATCGAACTCGAGGATTAAACTGGTATCCGGACACTTCCGAGAGCGTCGATCCTTTGAAATCATTAAAAGATGACATTCAACAATTAGAGGATGCAATTGCGAGAAATGAAAATGAAGAAATTCAAATTGTCCTCATTTATTTTATAAAAAATATCAATTATTGGTTGGAAACGATTGAAAATAGAATTTTACAAAGTCGTTTCGATACCACAGAAGGACCGAACCGTGATAAACTTAACGATGCAAAATCTGTTAAAGAAGAAATTATTTTCCTCAGGACTAGCGTTGATAATTTACTTAAAAAAATTAATAAAATGCCCAACGTTACGGAATCCGATAATAATATTTATTGGGTGAAAATTTATCTGGAAGAAATAGAACCGCAGATAACATCAATTAAAGAAGTAACCGAAACGGAAGGGAAAAAAGTTGCCGATGAATTAAGTCGATGGGAAGAATTCTTAAATAGTGTCAATAACTTATCCGTCATCGTGGAAGAATCGAAACAAAATTTTGAATCTCTTTTAGATTCGGACGAAACGACAAATGCCAAATTGAAAGAATTTGAAAAAATTGATAAAGCCAATAAAGAAAACATTGAAAATGCCGAAAAATTACTTAATCAAGCTAAAGATTGGGCAAAAGACTATCAGAATTTGGAAATCCCCTTCGAAGTATACACCACTTACGAAACGGCCAAAAATATAGAGAATAACTTAAACGCGGAAAAAGAAAGACTTTTACAATTGTTAAGCTTAGCCGATGAATACGAGCAAACATTAAAAGAATTTGCACAAATTATCGAAGTGGCTGATAATTTAGTCGAGAGTCCGATAACAATAACTAGTTTAAATCACCTTCAGGAAGAAATGCAAAAACATAGGAAATTTTTTGTTAATCTGAGTCATTGCAGAGCCATTCTCGAAAGTCTGGAAAGCAATTTGGACGAGGAAACAAAAGGTGCGCATAATGAACTACATAGTAAACTTCATTCGAAAGCTAGCACTATTTTAGACAAAGCCGCATCTCGTGCTCAACAAATGGCCATGGCTGCAAGTAAATGGACGATATTAGATAAAGGAGTAAGAAAAGAACAACAATGGCTACAAGTCGTTCATCAAAGAATGCCCGATCTTCAACAAGTTATTTCTTCGGATTACGATCAATATATATCTTTATATCAATCATTGGCATCGGATACCGCGAATCATCACAGTAAAATTTTACAATTGATCGATGTAGCCAACAAGTTACAAGATGTTATTACGTGCGTCGGTTTGGAAAAATTTTACGATGATTATCTTAACATAATTGTAACACTTCAAGAAGAAATCAGTAACAATTTGGAAAAACTCTTGGCGTTCCAGGTGAGCGTTTTATTAATTAAATAAATTTTTTGTTTTTTTATTTAACAAATTTTACTTAGCCTTTACCGTACTGTAATTGTAGGAAACTTGGACTCTTTACAAATTGTTAACGAACAAATTGGATTCTTGGATGAAAACTGCAGAAAAAGATTTGAAGGATTTTAAATCGAAATCGAAGAGAACGAGCATGAGACAATTTTGGGAATTGAAAGCTCAATTTGAGGTACACAACCGTATGAGAAATGAAATTGGTGTCAATTTTGAAAATGCCATTCAATTGCTTCCAATATCGGATGAAATGATTCAAAGGGAAATTTTAGGAAAATTAGAAAACAGGTTTAGTTCTTTTCTCTTCTCATATTTTTACGCTCTTTGTCTAGACAAAAAAAAAAAAAAAAAATTGACGTAATTTAATTTTTATTTTTTTTTTAAGATGGAAACAATTGGAATGTGAAATAAAAAGCATTCAAGAATCCGCTGTTGCGGATCTATCATCTCAAGATGTATCGACAAATGAAAAATTAAAATTATTAGAAAAAGAATTAAACGAATTAAATGACACGGTCGATGATCTTCACGGTATAATAAAAACCGACGAAGAATTAAATTTATACATTGAACGAATTCAGGTTATTTTAATTAAATGTTTAACTTTTTATTTTTTTATTTTGCTGCAGTAATTAATTGAGTACCTTCTTTTTTCGTTAGATTTTGAACGAGCGACTTTACGCGATTCAAGAAGAATTGGGAAGGCTCGGATTGATGCCTGCAACCGAATCTGAAAAAGTCGGATATTTATTTGGGTTAGCGAGTCGACTCGATCAACAAATAAGTGCAGAACTCAACGAATCGAATCTTTTACGAGAAAAACTTATAGTTCTTAATAAAGGTAAAATTTGAATTATTATTATTATTATGCGTTCGTGATAAAACGAATTTTTTCATAAAAATTATGTATTTCGTACAGGGTTGGAAAAAGTTAAGAGACATCAATATTCGCTGTCGTCAACTTTAGAACAATGCGGAACGGCTGAGTCTATGTCGTCGGAAGTAGTCGAGCAAGCTGTCAACACTTGCGAAAATATAACAATGGAATTATCTGATCAATGGCAGGATATGATGGAACTTCGTCAAATTCTTCATAACTTACCGATGAAGTTAAGATTGTCCGTATCGCCTATCAAAATCGAAAGGGAAATCAGTCATTTACAAGAAATGCATGCAGGTACGATGATTCTGTTATCAATTATGCGTCATCATTTCGAAAAAAGAATTTTTAAAAAAAAATTTTCCATGACAATTACAGTGCTGGAAGAACGATGCAACGGATTACTTCATCTTCTTAAACACCGATTGGGAATGTGGAAAAAATACGAAAAACAACTGGAAAAAGTACAGAAAAATATCCAAGAAACGGAATGCATGGTCGAACTATTGAGTCTTCAGGGTTCGATCGATTTGGAAAGATTACAAACTTCCGTTGATAAGCTTAAGGTATTTTATATAACCATTATCACATTTTATCATTTAAACATTTAAAAAAAAAAAACAATTATTTTTGATACTTATTATTATTATTATTATTATTGCTGTTGTGTTGTACAAAACATAAAAACAAAATTATCAATTTTTCATTTGTTTTTTCTTGTTTGGTAAATTGTTTTGTTTCTGCTATTTGTTTTTTTTTTTTTTTTTTTTTTATTCTTTTTTTCAATTTCAAAATGGCGTCATTTTTTATTAAATTGATTGATTTTTTTATAACAGGACCTTCAAGATTCCGTTGGAAAACGAGAAGATTTAATTTCCGAATTAAAACAATTTGCCGAACCTTTGGCAAATTCTTGCGATCCGGAAGTTGCCGCACAACTTAAATCGCAGCTCGAGGAAACGGAAACGGCGTGGAATAACACGAGGAAAAACTTGCAGGAAACTGCAAATAAGTATAAAAAAGCCGTCAAATTGTGGAAAAGTTATCGGCAAGCGAGAGACGACATTAAAAAATGGATCGAAGAACAAACGGAAACGTTGAATCTTTTACAAAATAATCCGGAAAATGCGACGTCACAAATTAAGGTACGTTTAATAATTTTTTTTTCATTTATTTATTCTAATCTCTTTTTAAATTTTAAATTTAAATATCAAACCAAAATTAGACTCGTAAAATTTAATTATTATTATTATTATTATTAATAAGCATGTCATTCAAATATTATTATTATTATTTTTTTTTGTGTGTGTGTGTGTTTTACAATCAATGAAAACAAATTGAATTTCAATAAATTGCTGAGTCATAAAATATATAACAATGGCGACCGTCGTCGTCGTTATTATAATATTTAAAATTGACCCTAAAAAGCCTAAACCGTTTGAAAATAATAATAATAATAATGCGCAAATAATAATAATAATAATGAAAAACATTTGTTTGTTTGTGTGTGACGAAGTTAAAGCCAAGGTTATATGCGTCAACGACCTCTTTTTTTTTGCCCAACTTCGAATTGGCAAACAGTTCGCGCGCAGTGGTGCCAACGGAGAGAAAATTTTCAGTATTATGTTGTTATCGGTCACGTGTTGTAAATTAAAAATTTTCTTGAGAAATCGTTTCTATTTTTTTCTCTTCTCTCTCTTTTTTTTTTTTTTTTTTTGTTAATTTAATTTATTATAAAAAAAAAAAAATTTAATTTAATGTGAAAATGTATTGCGGACGTGTCGTTTCCGAATCCGATGTCCGTTACGTGTCTGATCCGGTCGAGGTGAGATAATAATAATAATTTATTTTTAAAAAAATTTTTTCTCTTCTACTCATTTTGTGATATGAAAATTATGCGTTTTAATCCCTAAATCTCGATAATCATAATACATAATTCATTTTTTATTTTAATTTAATAAGTGATGATGATAATAATGATAATAAATAAATAAAAAATGGAGGAAACGATGGAAAAGAAGAAAAAAAAGTTTTTTTTTTTTTTTTTTAACGCGTAGTTTGGTTAAAATATTTTTTAAAAAAAATTAGCAATTCACGATTGAATTATTGTTTCTCATCGTATAAATTATTATTATTATTATTATTAACGTTTTTTTTTTAATTACGTAATTTTTATTTATATACATAAACAAAATATTGATTCATTAACAGTTTCAATGCAACGAAAAAATTTTTTGTTTTTTTTTTTTTTTTTAACGAAACGTAATTGCGTATTTTTAGCATTGAAAAAAGAAATTTTATTTTTAGATTTTTTATTTTATTTAAAAAAAAAAAAAAATGTTTTCAACATATTGAAATATTTATTATTATTATTATTATTATTTTAAATTTAAAAATATAAGAAATTGAAAAAAAAAACGATTTTACGAAAACATCCGCCATTTTAAACCTTTTTTTTCCGTTGTTATTTTTTTCGTTAAACGGGTTAAATTTTAATTTTTTTTTTTTTTTTTTTTTTTTTTTTACGTTAGAAAAATATGATTAATATCTAATCAAAAAAAAAAGGAAAAAACTGATAAGATAAGAAAAATAATAATAATTTTAGGGGGGGGGGAAAGAAAAGAAAACTTATCGAATTTATTTTAAATATATAAAATTTGTTTTTTTTTTTTTTTTTTCATTTGTTTTTGTTTGTTTGTTTTCGTTTGTAGGAATGCAAAGAAACATTGGCAAATCAAAAAGCAAAATTGGAAGAATTGAAAAAACTCGTTTCACAAATAGCAACGGATATCGGATTAGATTCTGAAGGATTTTTAGAATACGAAGTTAAAGATCTTGGAAAACGTTTGGATGATGTTAAAGAAACTCTCACGACGATATCATCATCGGCCGAATCAAATGCAAAAGGGAAAAATGTTTGCAACGATGAACTTAATAAAGCGAAAAAATTTTTAAATTCTGTTCAAGAAGTAAGTTACGATTGTTAATTTTCTTTCAAGGGTACGTGGGAATAGGGAGAGATGGAGAAAATTTATAAAAATTAATTTTTTTTTGTTTATTTTGCTCTTTTCTTTTTTTTTTTTTTTTTTTTCATTTGACTCAACACGAATCAACAGTAAAATTATTATCAAGTTTAAACGTTTGAAATTATTTTGTTTTTTTTTTTTTTTTTTTTTTCCCATTAGGATATTTAAATTTTAAGAAAACAAAAAAAAAATATCGTGAAGAAATTAATGTTGGAACGGAGGAAAATTTACTTTCGTTTTTTTTTTTTTTTTTTTTTTAAATGAGAATTGATGAAAATTTGCATGATACACGATTAGAGTCAATAAACACGCCTTTTCTTTCTGACTTTTCACAAAGCAATTACAAGTTTAAGCACGATAAACATCATTTAAAAAAAAAAAAAAGAAAAAAGAAAAAAGGAGAAAAAAAAAAGTGTTTCCGGTATCGTGCATTTCATTTTGAAAATGGTCTAAATTTTAACAAAAAGGCGTTCGTTTTCACCCAATTGTAAATTTTTTAAAAAAAACAATGGTTAATTTTTTTTTTTTTAAATTAAAATTTTAATTTTTAGAGTTTACGGATTGTTGGAGATGATGACACTGAAAATTCTGTTTCCACGTTAAGAGATCATTTGATTGCACTCGGTAAAACCGAAAGTCATGTGCAAACCGTTAAAGATAAATCAATTGAAATGAATGAAAAACCGCACGAAATTAAAAGTGAAAATTCTGTTGTTGAAATATTAAAATTATGGCAACAAGTTTTCCGGGAAACGTTTCAACAGTATTATAGGTATACATATATATATATATGATGAAATGAATGGTTTCTTTTGTTTCCTTCCCTCCCATCTCTTTGACGTTTTCATGTAATAACGTTGCGATTGATTTTTTTCATCAGGTTATCCGCCAAATTGGTGAAAAGTCAAGATGGCGCAGCCGCATTGCAACTCTGGCAAGAATACCTTCATCACGTTCAAACATTTTTGGCCGGAATATTGCCGGAAGATTACGATGGACTCCGTGAAACTCAAAGATTATGCGAAGTTCATCAGAATCTGTTAACTAGCCAGCAATCCGTTTTACTTTCCAGACAAGATGATCCCGCGATAAAAGATTTCTCTCAGACACTCCAAGAGCAATTCAATTCTCTTGCGAATTTACATAACGAAACTTTGACGCGAATCATGGACAGGCATAACGAGGTATTAATTTTTTTATTCCCCCCCCCACCTCCACCCCCCGAATCTTAACGTTTTTAATAAATGATCGATTGAAATTCAGGTCAACAAACGACTTAAATTATGGGACGTATATCGATTGGATCAAACTAAATTATTGTCGTGGCTTCGGGATATGTCGAGAGATCAATCCAGACTTCAACTTCGTTACATTCACTTAAGACGTCTTCCTAAGCTTATGGAACAAATAGATTTATTACTTTCAAAAGTTCCACAAGGGAAAAACCTCGTTAAAGACTTGCAAAAGCAACAAAAAGACATATTAAAATTTTGTGATGAACCATTGGCAACGTCCATTAAAATGGAATCCGAAGCAACATCTAAAAGGATCAATAATTTAGAGGTTAGTATAAAAAAATAACGATGGTGATAAAATTCATTTTGAATTTTTCATTATTTTAAACGTTGTGTAATTTTTTTTTGAATCAGGCTGGATTGAAATCGTGGAAAGACTTTTTAAATCGAACACAAGATTTAAATAAAAATTACGAAAAGGAAATGGAAATAGTTGAAAAGATATGCGACGAAGTGACGGATAAACTCACACTTCCTGCTCCCGTTTCATTTTCCGCCATTCAATCTCGATTAGATCTTTACCGCGTAAGTTTTTTTTTTTTTGTTACATTTATATTTATGTTTATGAATTGTAAAATGAAAATTTTGTAATAAAAAAAAAAAAAAAAAATTTCTTATTTATAGGATTTGAAAAATCGAGTATCCAACTTGACTAAAAATATCGAAGCTGCGGGTGTTACGTACGATCAGTTAAAAGAATGTCTCAGTCCACACGATATGAAAATACTCTCGCAGAGACTTTGGCTCATGTCACAAAGACAAGGAGATTTAGAACATCATTTATTGTTGCAAATTTTATGGTTGGAAGATCGGTTAGAAACTCAACAAGCTTTTAATCTTCGTCAAGCGAGATTTATGAATTGGGCCAATGATTTAACAACAAGGTAAAAGAAGTCATCAATTATTTATTTTTTTTTTTGTTTTACATCTGTTTAAAAGAATAAAAATGTTTTTTAAAACGTTTTCTTTTTGTGTTTTTGTTAGATTTGAGAAAAATTCTTCTTTGGATTCAACGAATAGACTTTTAGATTTTGAAACAAAAGCAAAAAGATTAGAAGCCGAAGTGCAAATCGAAATGAATTTGAAAAACCGAGAATACAACGCTCTTCAACAAATGGCGGACAGCATAATCGATTTATCTAAAGGAGATGGTCCGGCAAGAGGAAAAATGAAACCTCCGGATCAAAATAGAATCGATTATGAGATTATGAAAGCTGATGTCAAGAAGAAAATGGATGAGGTCAATAAGAAATGGAATCATTTGAAAAATTTAAAATGTTTGAGATTGGAAAAGAAATCGAAATTAACGTCAACGATGAAAGATCTTCTCAAACGAATGAATGACATCAAAGAATGGTTGACTGTCATTGAAGGAAAACTCGAAGAGCCGTACACGGTTGAAAAATGTTCTAAAAAATGCATCGACAAGCTTCTCAAAGAACACGAAGTCGTTCAAACGGAAATAGAAAATCAAAGCGGAAACGTGGGCGAAGTCTTAAATCTCTGCGAATTGTTCGTCAACGACACGTCTGCCGAAGCCAACGGCATCGATACGAATGAATTAGAATCTCTTCAAAAAGCTTTGGAAAAAAGGTGGAAGGCAGTTTGCCTGTCGTCTACCGAAAAGAAAAGTCGAATTATCGGAATTTGGGAACTTTTATTACAATTGTCAAAAATATGCAAAGAACAAGAAAAATGGATAGAAGAAAGAGAGAACTCATTGAAAAAATTAAATTCTCAATTGAAAAACATAAAAATAAATGACATTCCACAGTTTTTAACTCTTGTAGAAAATGAAAAACAAGAGCTTGAATCGAAAGCTCCTGCTCTTAAAATATTAGATGCCTCGTATTCGAAACTAGCGCAAGAAAGTAGGCTTTCACCTGATAACATAAAACAATTAGCGGGATCCGCCAAGACTTTGATAATTAAATGGCACGATTTACACAAGGATTTGAAAGATATAATGGGCAAAACATCGAAGATAAATAGAATAAGAGATAATTTTATTAAAAATTATAAAAATTCCATCGCTCTCCTAACGAACATATCAGCTAAATTGATTCAAGCCGAACTCATACAAAACCCTAAGAAAAAAATGAAAAAAGTCAACGAATTGGAAAAAGAATTGGAAAAAGAAAATGTTTGCCTTCGTAAAGCAGACGAAACAGGATTAGAGCTCATGAAATTATTCCCCGAAGAACAGCAAAATATATCAGTGACGCAAATGATGATTGATGAATATCAGATCATGTGGAAAGATCTTAGAGAAAGATTTGCCGATGTTAGGTTGGTACCGTATAAAAAATAATTTATCTATGCTTCATTATGACCTTGAGTTTCTCTAACAGCATCCCTAACCTTTTTTTGTTTTATAGGAATAAATGTATCAAGAGCGTTGAATCCAAAGACGTACAGGTTTCGACGTTGGCTTTTGAAACGGATTCAGAAGTACAAGTTGACACTCTACCACATTTGGAAAGGTTAACATCGAGGGACGCTTACGGTTTGGAATTAGATGCCGCATTGAAAGAATGCGATGATAATTTGAAAGGTCTTGAAAAAATATTGGATTCGTCCGATGGAGAATCCAGCGGAAAAATCTTAACACACAATGCTTTGGTAAATAAAATATATAAGTCCCCTTAAATTTGAAATCTGATTCCACGTCGAAATTTTTTCAAAATTTTTTTTTTTTCTATTTAAAAAGGCGAGAATTATAGCGACGTGCACATCATCAATTGAATTGGTCGGTCATTTGAATCAAACATTACTCGAACATTGCGGTTTGAATAATTTGGAAGCGAGAACGCCTCAAGTGAATGAATTGACGTTGAAATTTACTCAACTTTTACAAAAAGCACGTGAACGAGAAAAGCAACTCAGAGAAGCCAGGTAAATAAGGTTTTTTTTTTTTATTACTTTGAAAAAAATGTCTGCATGTATGCGTGCGTGGTGCTCATACTTCCATATCATTTTTCATCATTGGTGAAAAATTCTTGTTTCTTTTCTTTAGGCCTAGCCTAATGGATTATTATACTTTTTATTGTACTCAGTAAGTTGTTTCCGACATGAGAATATATTAAGCACTCAAAATAAATTTTGTCCTTTAGTTAGATTTAAGTGATGCGGTTTATTATTATTAGCAATATATATATATCAATAACCAGTTGGTTTTTTTTTTTTTTTTTTTTAGTGAAAGAGGTAGATTAACTTGTCCGATATGTTCCAAACGAAATTGGCAACAACTCGAAAACGATTTATGGCGTTTGGAACAATGGGTTCAATATGCCGAAGCGATTCAAGGTAACCGACCAGCTTTACCATCCAGCATCGAATCTCTCGAAGATGTCATACAAGATCACAAAGAACTTCTCATCGATTTGGACAGTCACAAGAGCATATTCGTCGCATTGAACATAGTCGGAGATCATTTGGCGGATCACGTTGGAGACGTTGAAAAAGCTCGGATTTTACGTCAAAAACTTAAAGCTCTAAGTCTCAGGTGGGATAAAATATGTTCGCAAGCTAGTCATTGGCAAAGAAAACTTCAAGAAGCTTTAATAGACGTAAGTTTTTTTTTTTTTTTTCATAATCGTCGTTATCCAGATTATAGAATCGTTTAAAAAAAAAAAAAAAAAATTTTTTTTTTAGAATCCGGAATTCCACGACACGATAGATGATCTTGTTAAATGCATCGATAATGCCGAAATGGTTATTAAAAATTCAGAACCCGTTGATCTTGCCCAGGATAAAATCATTATCGAAACTCAATACCGAAAGTATAAGGTAAACAGGAAAAAAATCAAATGCGTGTGTGCGCGTGCGCGTGAGTTTAAATTATACAATAATTAATTGTTTTATATCGTTTCAGATGCTGAGCCGAGAGCTTGAAAGATGCGAACCAAAAGTTCAATCACTACAAGATGCTGCCATACAAGTCCTTGGAAAAGATAGTTCGGCGAGAGAACGTTTGAACGTTCTTCGTCTTCGTTTGATGGGAATGAGGCGACTTATAAAAGTCTACCTCCTTCGTTTGGGAGCCGTTTTAGGAAACGAATACACGGAAGCTCTCGATCAGGCATTAATGAGCCTTTCTCAAGAGGTACGATAGATATATTTATAGATAGATTTGTTAGGTATATTATACACGTGTTTTGCACTCGTAGACTCGGTTACTTATTTAGGCTTTGTTTGCATTTGTAGATGCTCGCCGGAGCGGAAGGAAGTCAGATTCCATCATCAAGCACTGCACGTTCCGAGTAATTATTATTATTATTATTTTTATTTTTTTTTTATTTTATATTTATTCACAATTTATTAAAAATTTTACATGAACAACGACATGCATGGTTTTTTAATATTGTTTTTAATTAAATGAAATGAAGGTACAATATTTTATATTGTGAACTTATAAAAAAAAAAATAAATTTTTCAGTGGAGATGGAGATATTGATGCAACAGGTTTAAGAAGAGGTCTAAGATTTTTAGGAAGAGTTTTCCGAGCATCTCTACCTATACAAGCTCTCATGTTGGTCATATTAGGAGCTGCAGCACTTATACCAGATGAATATTATAGTTGTGCCTTTTCGAATAGTGCTACGTTACGCTCATATTATCTAAACGGACCTCCACCAATGTGAAATTAATTAATAATACATTCTTTTTATAAATTTTTAATTATTTTTTTTTAACGCTTTGCTTTTCTTTTTTTTTGGGGGTATATATTATTATTATTATTTTAAAAGGTTGTAAAAGTTTTTAACTTTATTTTATTAAGATTTTCATAAAATGTTATTAAAAAATTATGAACGTTAATTTTTTTTTGTTTTGTTTTTTTAAATTTTGTTGCAGGTTTCATTTAAAAAAAAAAAATTATTATTATTATTATTATTGTTTTAATTATTATTTATTAATAAGATTGCTTAAAAAATAAAATCACCGAAATGTTTATTTATAAAAAAAAAATAATAATTTATTTATCCAATTTAACAACAATAGCTTCACCACTTCCTAAATTCATTTTACTAAAATTAATGCTTATCCCACTTCTTCCCTTAGAATCTTCCAATAATTCACCCTGATAATAAATATTGGATAAATCGTTATGTGCTTCGTCTGTACCTGCATTGTAAACAACGACGAATGCGTTTCTTCTAGGGTAAGACCTTTCTAGAACGATAATGTTTCTATCTACGAATCTAAAAGCACTATTCGATAAACTTTCTTCTTCTTTCCAAATTGAATTCATGTAAATGCTGGGTGCATCAGCTCTCAAAGATGTCATATTGGATAGAATTTCCTCGTGAATGTTGTTGGTTCTAACTGATTTTGCATAGGGCAACCAGGGTAGTGAATCGAATCGTGTAAAACCCGTACCGTTTGGTTGCCATTTCATTGGTGCCAAATGATGAACGTATTCAATATCCGTGTGATCTAAATGAGGATCGTGTATTTCCGTTAAACCTATTTCATCACCGTAAAAAATTGAAATGGTACCAGGTAGTAAAAATTGAAATAAAATTGCACCGAAATTGTTTTCGACTCTGCTTGCGAGACGTTTCGAATTAATGTTACCAATGTTCCAGTGGATCCATGGGTAATCTCGTTGGTTATAAATTTTACTCTTTTGATATTTGTCAACTTCTTGTTGAATGAACGACGTGCCATTTGATACGTCTAAATACACGTCTAATAAATCCATGGTAGATAATATCGTCATGTAAATTTCTTCATCTTTTACGTTTTCTAGAACTTGATAATCGCACATTAACATTTTTTCAAATCCTTGATTTCGAAAATCTTCTTTTATACTTTTCCAAATTTTCAATTCTTGTATGAAATTCACGTCGTCGACGTAACGAATCAAATCCTTTAAATAAATACCATCAACGCCTTTTTTAAACCAAAATTCAATGGCTTCTTTAATCACGTTTTGTGATTTTAATTTTAAATAATCAGAATTTGATTTCATCAATCCGGCAATCCCCCCATCAATATAAGGTTTTAAATATTCTTTTTTATCGGTGAATTCATTTTTTAACAATTTCGAAGAACTATTAGATCTTTGATTATACGTCACTGTCGTTATTTTATCAACAATATTTTTTCTCTTCGACTTCATTTCTCCCAAATGATTAACAAAAGGAAACAACGGAAAATCCAATATGACGGAAATGTTTTTATTTCCAAATGAATTTATTAAATATTCGAAATCTTCAAAATTACCCAATGATTTTTCAATATCGGTTAAATTGTTTATTTTATTAAAATCTTCTGGATAATGATCGGCTGGAAATATCGAATTTAAACGAACGGCTTGAATCCCGAGTTTTTTTAAATATCCGGAACGGGAAGCGATACCCCTCAAATCCCCGATACCATCCCCGTTACTATCCTGATAACTCGCGGGAAATATTTCGTAAAAAACGGTACCGTGATACCATTTGTGGGATGGAAAACATCTTCTTGGCACCGTTGCCAGCATGCCGATCAATATGCAAAAACATGCAATCATGATTGAAACGATGGTCCAAAAACATGATTTACGTATAAGAGGCCAATTCCATGAAATAAATGAAAAATCTGATGTTTTATGATGCGTAAAATCCAACGATATATTTTTCATGTTATCCTAAAAAAGGAGAAACGGAAACGTGAATAATAATAATAATAATAATAATACCTATTAATTTACTACCCGTACCTGTTGCATAAAATTATTAACGTTATCCAAATTATTTTCGCTTAATTGTTGATAATGATTCCTCAATAATTCTGTTCCCAATAATGTTTCCGGTAGTGCAAAACTACTCGACGATGCTGACGATTCTTGATTTTCAGTTATAAAATTATTATTATCATTACCGTTGATAAAATTATCTAAAATTTAATAAAATCCATATAGTAATAATAATAATGATGTAAAATCACAATCAATCACTTCTCACCTCTATCATGTTCTAAACTTATATTTCGATCCGCATATAAAACATCCGTTATTTCTTCGAGTTGATTTTGAATCCCGGTCGTTTTTGAATCCACAATATTATTTTTGTTGTGTTTTGTTAGCCGATCAAATGTTAAAACTAATAAATTAATAATAACCTTTTGTTATTTAACTTATTTTTAGAAAATAAAAATTAATAAAAAGAAGAAAAAAATTTACTGGCACGTGGTGGTTCCATAGTATGAGTATAAGAAGCTGAGGGTGAGGATGATAAAAGTGCTGTTTCTTCATCTTGATTATAATCAGGTGATAATCTTTTTTCTTCTAAAAGAATGTTTCGTTCCAGAGAAGAACATCCCGAAAGGGGATCTTCCATGACTTGAAATTCTCCACTTGTTGGTGATGGTGTTAATAGTGGACATATCGATGTCGATTCTGGATCCTGATCGAAATCTGGAGATGATTTTCTTAATATGTTTAAATGATTCGATGAATAATTCGATTCCGATATATCGTTATAATTATCATCTGTTGTTTTTTTATCTACTGCTATTTCATTGGAAGCCATTTTTCATAACGATGATGATGATGATGATGATCTCTTTCTCTTAAATTTTAAAATGTCACGTTAAAACATTTAATAAAAAATAAAACTAAAATAAAAATTTTTATTTACCTAAATTTTTGATTAGTTTATTGCAAAAAAAAAGAAATTTTCTTCTCGACAAAAAGAAAACTCGAACGCCCCCTAAATATTTTTTTTTTTTTACTGCGCAATCCCCAAAAAAAAAATTCAAAAAGTTAATTTTTTATCCGTAACGAGGCGTTCGAATTCAAACGAACGCCTCGAAGAAATTTAAAAAAAAAAAAATTAAAATATAAAAATTATATTATATTTATCATATTTATATTTACACCTCGGTTAATTTCCGGTACGGTATATATATATACATACATTTATTATTAAATACAATAAAAATCTATCGTACAAAAGATGATGATAATAATAATAATAATAATAATAATAATAATAATAATAATTAAATGTCAATCGAATTCTCTAAACGTATTGTCCGTTAAATATTTTACGTATGAATTATACATAAAACAAAAATTATACGAATATATGGATTTCGATGGTATTCCATCCCAAAAATTATTTTCCATAAATTCGGCATTTTTTTCTGGTACTTGATTTGTTTTAAATAATTCCATTATCCAGGAAACGACAGCCCACGTGGCAGCATTCGATGGAAAAGCTCTTATCAATGTTGGACTTAAACCCCTGAAGAGAAAACGAAGTCCTTCCGTTCTCACGCTTTTAATTAAACAGTCAAAACTGTTTTGATATTGTTTGTTACCTTTAAAACCAAAACAAAAAATTAAAAAACGAATCGTGGAAAGGTACCTTAATATAATATTTTCATACCTGACATTCCATCGATTTGAATCCTTGATTTAATAACGTCGAGAGGATAAGTGAACATCCATGAAGCAGCACCTGCCGTACCACCAGCACCCAATAAATGTAAGGTACTTATAGGTTTTGAATCGTTATTTCTCGTCAACCATTCGTACGTTGAAAAATAAATTCCAAAACCTAAACCTTCTCTTAAAAATGTTATATTTAAACCTTTGAATATACCTTTTAAACCTTGTTTACGATAAATGTCGCGAAACGTTTGAAAAGGACCGGTAATTATTTTAGATTCTTGTATTTGTGTACGACTTTTAACAAGTTCCATTGGACTGCAAATGAAACTTTGTACGAGACCTAAAAAATTATTAATTAATTAATTAATAATAATAATAATTAAATTTTGTTGTTGTTGTTGTGGTTGTTAATTACCGGCCACGGCACCAGATGCAAAACATGATTTTAACGATTCCGGTTCGGTTAAATTTTTTTGTACGGTTCCATAAACTCCAAAAACAATCGCGTTTATAACGGCAACTCCAGCCAATGGTGAGGAAATACCTTTGTATAATCCCGAGAGCTGAAAAGAAAATTTTCTTCTAATAAATATTATTATAAGAAAATAGACTTACTCAAATGATTAATACTTACAGATTCTTTTTCTATGACTTTTTTAAAACAATGTATCGTTCCTCTGTATTGTGGATTTTTATAATCTTGGGTTTGTATACGAATTTTAATTGTGTCCAAAGGATGTCCCACCAAAATTCCAGCACATCCTAAATACATAGTTGGTAGTATATTAAATAATAATAATGATGATGATGATAATAATAATATAAAATTAGGGGTGTACTTTATATAAAACTTTTATTTACCTCCAAAACATCCAGCAACAAAATCTAACGCCATTTAATTAATTTTATTTGTAATATGTGCGTGTGCGTGTGAATAATAATAATAATAATGATAGAAATTTATTTTACGTATGGAATTGAAGTAAAACTAATATAAATATAAAAAAATCCAAGGAGTTTCAAATGTATATTTGACAATTGTATTTGTCAAGGATATAAAAACAGCTCTGGATTTTATGGTGGCCAACCAAAAGTTTGTAAAAACTTTTCCTGGAGAAATATTGTAACTGAAACAAACAACAACAACATCAGCATTATTATTATCATTATTATTAATTATTTATTAAAGCGTTAAAAAAAAGTACATAACGTAATTTTTAAGCGTGAAAAAAAAAAAATTATAAAATTTCCCACGTGTTTTATCCAGGTTCCATAATTTTGGAGAAATGTTTTTTTTTTTTTTTTTAATAAAAGAGAGGCAAACGTGTTTGTTTTGTTTGTGTTGCTTTTGGAAAAATTACCTCATTTTTTTTTCTTTCAAATTTAATTATGTTGATGAGTCGCATAGAAAACTACCTTTATGATAATAAAAAATATTCTTTATCCTTTTCCTTCGACAACTGTGGGAAAAATCTGAAATGAAATAAATTTGAAATTTTCCTTAGAAGTGCTTCCAAAAAAACAAACGCTCCCCTCACCTCCCATCTCCCCTCCCCCCTCAATAATAATATAAACGTTGTCAGATAATAATGTCGGAAATTTGACAGATTTTTCAACTCTTTATAAATTTAGAAAAATATTAAAATAATTATTAATTATTATAAATTAATAAATTTATTATTATTATTATTATTACGTTAATCCTTTTTTTAGAAAATTTTTGTGATTTAATAATAATAATAATAATAATAATAATAATTTACCCCCAGTGCAGTTTTTAAGTCTTAATTCCGTGCATATGCAAACTAATGAGTCTATGAATTTTTTATCCTTTTCGCGTACTTGACCTTTTCATTATTTTTATTATTATTATTTTATTACCGTAATTTTTTTTTTAAATAACTAATATTATTATTAATACGAAATTCGTTAATTTGTAGTAGTAATAATAATAATTATATTATAATAACACTTTTTTATTTTTTATATTAAATAAATAAATAAAAAATTTTCCCAATCGTCACTTCACTCGTAAATAATCTAATAAATATCGAAGGTCATTAACTTAATAAATTATTATTATCATTATTATTATTAATTAATAAATTCCATTACATTTTTGTTAGTTTGTAAATTAAATTAAATAATACATAATTGAAAAAAATAAATAAATAAAAATATTTCGTAAATTTTTTTATTAATTAAATATATATTATTTGTACTTACGATTATTATTATTATTATTAATATTTGTCGTTTTTCCTGACAATGAGATTTAATAAAAAAAAATTATTATTATTATTATATTAACAATAACAACAGAATAAAAAAAAATGGATTTCGCTATTCTACTAAGATAATTTATTTACGAATTATTTGAATATTATTTGAAAAAAAAAAAAAAAAAATGAAGATAAAACGTATAAGGATGACTTTTGACCAAAAGATTATTTAATGACCCTTCAAACGAGGGATGTTCAAATAATTTCGCCTTTTTTTAAATCAATCAATCAATTAAGAATGATTTAAGAATGATTGTGTGAAAGAAAAAAAGAAAAAAATTATATAGGGAAAACGCGGTTTAATGAAAAGTCGAAAAAAATGATAATAATAATGATGATGATATGTTATTGTAAATTAACTGTATAATAAAATTCTAAATTAATTGAATTCTTTCGCACAGCCTTGTAAAATTGAAAAAAAAACCGAGTTTCCATACTTTTGTTAAATTAAAAACTCCATGTTTTCAATAGAAGAGTAGCCATCACGTGTCATGGCCCCTGGCCACATTCGGCCAAAACAATATACAAATTACTTAGAAAATTGAATACGTTTGGCCCATACTTGGAGGCGAGGGGCAAATAAATAACGCACAATGAGTTTATAACGAGCAGCTACTGATCATAATAATTTCATTGCACTTCACAAACTTTCGGACTCCAATTCCAATTTTTTTTTTTTTTTTTTTTTTTTTTTAAATATATCAAAATTGTACCGTCACATTCCGGCTCGTGCGAGAGATAATTCCTGGATTGTTTGTTTTTTTTTTTTTCTCTTTTTTTCTTTTTGTTTTTTTTTTTTTAAATACGTTTCTTTTGTGTGTGTACGAGCGCGAAAGGTAAAATAAAAAAGTGAAAAATCATATTGAAAAATTATTTGTGAGAATTGGAAACGAAGATTTCGATGGAAACAGAAGAGCCTGAAGGTCCGACATGTCCGATGGTTTTGTTATCCCAAGCTCAACACGGTGGACGATGCATGTCTGCACAAGCACTTAATTCCCTCAACGATTTAAGACAAAAAAACCTTCTTTGCGATGCCACAATAAGACTCGAAGATGGCGGAGTTTTCCATGTACACAGGGCCATTTTATCTAGCTGCAGTACTTATTTCAGGTATTATTATTACCACTCTCCTTAATTTTGTTTGTTTGTTTGTTTCCGGTTGTATATCGGTGATAAATTTTACATTATTTGACAAACAAACTTTTTGATACCGTCTTATCAAAAAAAATTTTTTTTATTTAATCTTTTGACGTACGAATAAAATAAGTTTTGCGTATAGACATATTTTTTTCATCATTATTATTATTATTATTATTATTAATCGATTTATTTTAATCGGAAATTATTGCGTTCGTTCGTTCGTTCGTTCGTATGAAAGTAGTATTCATTGAAAAAGTCATTAAATTAATAAATTATTTAGCGCAATAACAAACACATAAAATTGTGTCAATAATAATAATAATAATAATGGAAAATAATTTGTTATTGTTTGCAGAGCTTTATTTACGACTACATTGCATCATAAGGACAAAACTGATGTTCTCCTTCCTGGCGTTACGTCAGATACCATGTCCAGGCTAATCGATTATGCCTACCTTAGAACAATTGAACTCACTCCAACAAATGTTTATACGTTATTGGTAACGGCTGATTACCTTTGCGTGATCGGAGTACTTAATTTGTGTTGCGAATATTTAAAAAGCATACTCAAACCTGAAAATTGTATCGGAGTGATGAGATTTGCAAGGTGAGGTAATTTATCCGAGGACATTGACTGCTAATATGTTTGTTTTTTTCTTATTTTCTTTTTGGAATACGTGCCTGATATTTAAAATGGTATTAATACATAATTATATTTACTGGAATTCATAAAACACATTTAAATTTTTCCTAGAGAACACTTTTGTACATCTCTAGAAAAAGAAGCTTGGATGTATATAATGAGAAATTTTTCACAATTAATGAATAAAAGTCAAGAATTGCTTGAACTTCCGCTGGAAGAACTTAAAGCAATGATAGGAGCCGATGAACTTAATGTCAAAGGAGAGGAAATTGTTTGGGAAACTGTACTTAAATGGATAGAATTTGACGTTGATAATCGTAAACCTTTCATTGTCGAACTCATGAGAAACATAAGATTAGGACTTTTGGAAACGCAATTTTTTTTGGAAAAAGTCAAAGATCATCCCTACGTGGCGGGAAACGAAGCCTGTCGTCCCGTCATCATCGAAACTCTCAGGTACAACGAATGAAAATTTATTTTTTACCATTTTTTTTTTTTACCCAGGGGTAAATTTAATGTTTTTTTCAGGTTTTTATACGACTTGGAAATGATAACTCAAAAAGATGGAGAGGTACCGACACCGGAAATAGCTCGACCTCGTGTTCCTCACGAAATACTTTTTGCCATCGGAGGATGGTCCGGTGGAAGTCCGACTAATTACATAGAAACGTACGATACCCGAGCCGACAGGTGGGTGAGAGTCGAAGAAGTGGATCCGACTGGACCGAGGGCTTATCACGGCACTGCCGTTGTCGATTTCAACATATACGTTATCGGAGGTTTCGACGGAATGGATTATTTTAATAGTTGTAGGTGTTTTGACGCGGTCAAAAAAACGTGGCACGAAGTCGCACCTATGAATGCGAGGAGGTAAGTTCATTCATTAAACTTTTGTCAAAAGTATTTCGTTCACGAAGGATGTTGGTTGTTACAGGTGTTACGTAAGCGTGGCTGTTTTAGGAACAATCATATACGCTATGGGAGGATACGATGGACATCATCGCCAAAACACAGCTGAAAAATACAATTATAAATACAATCAATGGTCTCTGATAGCGAGCATGAATGTTCAGAGATCGGATGCTAGTGCTACGACATTGAACAGTAAATTTCATTTATAACGTACCTGTGACGTGTGCAAATATTTTTAATTTTCTCGCATTTTCATTTACTTTATACAGATAAAATATACATAACGGGGGGTTTTAATGGTCAAGAATGTATGAATTCAGCTGAAGTTTACGATCCGGAAGTTAATCAATGGACAATGATCACAGCCATGAGATCAAGAAGAAGTGGAGTATCCTGCATAACTTATCACGGTTGCGTATACGTCATCGGTGAGGGTCACTCTTAATATTTAAAATGGAACGAAAATCCATGGAAAAATGGAAAATGATTTTTTATTTTTTTAAAGGTGGATTTAATGGCATATCAAGAATGTGTTCGGGTGAAAAATATAATCCGGTGACGAACGCTTGGTCTCACATACCCGATATGTATAATCCGAGAAGTAATTTTGCAATAGAAGTTATTGACGATATGATATTCGCCATTGGTGGATTCAATGGCGTCACGACAATATTTCACGTTGAATGCTACGACGAAAAAACAAACGAATGGTAAAGGAAAAATTGTACATTTTTGTGTCCGTTGCATATATATATATATATATATATATATAATTAATTTTTTTTTTTTCAGGTACGAAGCCACGGACATGAACATATATCGTTCGGCCTTATCCGCATGCGTGATAATGGGCCTACCCAACGTTTACGACTACATACACAAACACAGAGAACGTTTAATGGAAGAAAAACGGCAAAAATTATTAGCGTTGGAAAATCAACGTCAGCATCAGGTTGCAAATACTCACGCCGTTGAAAATACAAATATCCCCCACAATCAGGTTATTTTCAAATAATAATAATAATTAAATTTTTTTTTTTTTGAACTTCAAAATTGCTTGTAGCGTAAGTAAAAATTAATATTTATTTTGTTTACGTTTTTTAAAGCAATAATAATAATAGTAATAATAATAATAATTTATCATATCAATAGATTGTATTATTAAAAAATTATTTACGCTGCATAAATTTAAAACAAATAAATAAATAATTTTGTTTATTTTTAATATTTTCAGGCCAGCTAATAATTAATATACTACTACAAAGGACTATGGCTAATAATAATGAGACTTTTGATGATGTTTTCCCTTGGAAAAAAAGAAAAATAGAAATCTAATTAGATTTTTCAATTATGCTCTTCTCTTGTTTCCCTTGGAAATATTTTGCAAACAAAAAAAAAAAAAAAAAAAAAAAAAAAAAAACAGGAGAAGACGACCGAAAAAAAGACGATTAACACAAAAAAAAAATTTAAAAAAATTAAAAAATAAAAAAAATAAAAAGATTTGGCGTTTATATATGATGATGATGATGATAATGATGAAATGTTGGTTAAAAGTATTTCGTGAGTTTTTCCCTTTTCTTCATTTTTTTTTGGGGGGGGGGGAAGGGTTTAGGGGTTACGATGACCATAACATAAAATATTTGAGTAGGTTCTTACATATTCTATTTTTTTACGTCGTTCGCGATAATGATAATAATAATTATGGGTAAAATTATATAATTTTTCATTAACATAATGGACGTGGTGGATATTTCGGGGGGTGGTTTTATTTGAATTTTTTTTAATAATATTATTAAAAAAGTAATAAAAAATTCTTTTTTTTCCAGGTAAAAGTTCAAAGTTGAATATTTTCGGAGTGAGAAAACAAAACAAAAGCGGGGATGGGTCTGGGCTGGGCGGGGTGGGACGGGGCGGGATATGGGGGGAAAAGTTAATGGAAGGAAAATCAAAAATATATATATATTTCATACGTACGTATACATGCATACATTTACGTATACGTACATATGAATTTACACACATGCACACGCACGTATATATACACACACACACACACATAAATATATATAAACAAATTTTTTAGTACATTTTTATATATATATTTATATATACGTCGTACGTAGAATTAATCGATTTTCGATTTACCGCCATTTTTCTTTTTCCCTTCTTCTTTTTTTTTTTTTCTAGAAATTTTAACAACTCATTTTTTTTATATACAAATATATACAAATATATATATATTAATAAATATATATATAAACATTTTATATGAATACGTACATGTGTCGACTGTATAAAAAAAAAAAAATTTCGTATTTTACCAAAAATATCAGTGATATAAATACACTTATTTATTTATTTATTTATTATTATTATTATTTTTTATTTTATTACGTCATACAATTAATTATTTTGCGTTTGCAAAAAAAAAGTTTTTTTTAAATTAATAATAATAATAAAACAATAATATAATAATACGGCGAGGGAAACAATTGTTAATATTAATACGTTCTTTGATAATATTATTATTATTATTCGAATTTTTTTATTTATTAAAAATTAACAATTAAATGAATTAATTAATTAATTAATAAATAATATATTTTTAGTATTTATATGTATGTACACAGATAAAAAAAAAGAAGGATGATGTTGATAAGGGTTGTTATTGTTGTTAAATGATAAACATCATCATCCCCACTTAATTTTTTTTTCTCCCCACTCTCATTTTATTTCGAAGGGGGTAAAAAAAAAAAAAAGAAATTTTAAGTCAAACATTAAACAGTTTTCCGAAAGGGGAAAATTTTTTTTCCTTCTCTTTTTTTTTTCTTTGGAAAAAGCGGTTTCTGTCCGTAACAGTTGGATGACGGGAGATTGTTCGGTAGAAAGAAAATTTTTTTGAAAAATAGGGAAAAAAACGTCGTCACGATTTTTATTTATTAATAAATAAATACAGGTATTTATTATTATCATTATCAATATTATTATTATTATTATTAAAGTAAATTAGTTATATATATTTGTATATTATTAATGTTTGATATTTTGCGGGTGCGTGTGTGTGTGGGTGGGTATATAGGGGTGTGCGTGTGTGTGTGGGCGTGGGTGCGAGGGTGTTTGGGGGTGCGTTTGGGTGCGTGTTTCGATGATGTGTAACCTGGAAAAAAAATCCCCAAAAGTAATATATAAAACTTTTGGAATAAAATCCAGACTTTTGACGAAGAAAACGAAAAAAAAAAAAAGTAAAAATAAAAGTAAATCATCTTAACGATAATGAACAGTAGTAAAATTATTTATTGCCAAACATAAAAAAAAAAAAATTTCTTCACATTTTCTAATTATTATTATTATTACTATTATTATTATTATTATTATTATTTGTATTTTCGACAAAAATATCCGTCCAGAAAAGTAGACAAAAAATATTTTCCTTTCGTTTGTTTTTTTTTTGGTGAAAATCCTCGTATATTGTTTAAATTATTATTATTATTTATTTACTTATTATTTTTTTTACAATTTCAACTTGTTTATTTTTATACCGGAAAATCCTTTGTTCGGGGTGAGGGAGGAGGAGAGGGTGAGGGTGAGGCAGAGATAGAAAAAAAAAAAACAAAAAAAAAATTGAAATAATTTTCCCACGATTCTTTTCCCACGTATAAGATTTTCTGATTGATTTTTAATTTTTAATTTTTCAATTTATTTTTTTTTTTTTTTTTTATCACTCATTCGAAAACAAAACAAATTATTATTATTATTATCATTTCGGACTCCATTTCTTTTTTTTTTTTTTAACGATTTTAAAATCGAAATGATTTCCTTTAGTATAATATAATTTAAAATAAAATTTTTTATTAAAAATTCCATTTTATCTTCAAAAAAAATTTGAAATCTATCAACGTTAGTAATTAAAATTTCTTTCAACCCCTTCAAAAATAATTTTATTCATTAAAATTCTTTTACTATCATTATCATTATTATCATCATTACGAATAGAGTAATATAATATTTTTTTAATATATATATCATTTCGTGATATTTATTTATTTATTTATTTTTAATAGATATAAAAAGAAATTTGATATTTTTTTTTCCTATTTAAAAAAAGTTTTCAACTTTTTATATATAAACATTAACGAGAAAAAAGTTTACAAGTTTTTTTTTTTTTTTAAGGGTAGTTTTATCGATAAGTGCGAAAGACTACAAACACACTCTTGCACGTGCACACCCACCCATACTCCAGGTATAATATGAACCATTTGCCACAAATTAAAGCAGAAAATTAAATTGTTATCATCATCATTATTAATATATATTTTAAATGACACTCGATAAATTAATAACTTTTATATTATTTTTAATTGAAAAAAAAAATCGGATTAATTTATATAAAACCCCCCACCCTAATGCCTTCTCCCCACGAAAAACAAAAATCAATTAAAAATTTAATTTTTATAACTCCGATTAAGGGGGGGAATTAAAAAAATTTAAATTTAAATAAATAATTTTCATTTAATTCGGACTTTACGACGTCATTAATTTACGATAATAATAATAATAGGTTTTTTTTTGTACCACGCATTTAAGGATTTTCATTTTAAAAAATTTCCCGCCATTTTTTTTTTTTTTTTGTTTTTGTTATTGTCATAGTTGAAAGGTAAATTCGATAAACTACGTCACTACCACTTTTTTCTCTTTTTTTTTTTTTTGCTTTTCCTTTAGGCGTTTGACTTTATATTTTTTTTTATATAATGTTAAAATAAAAAATAAATTTTTTTTGAACTTTTTGCCCCCGGAGGAAAACAAAAATGGAGGAATAAGAATTTGCGAGAGAGATAGAGAGAGAGAGAGACAGAGAGAGAAAAGGAACTGATTAGTTACGTGTTAAATTTTTCAAATTTTTTTTTGTCAAATAATAAAATCTCAATTTCCATTTTGTATTATTATTATTATTTTTTTTTTCTTAACCTTTTCCCTTTATCGAAATCCCTATTATTATTATTATTTAAATAAATTTTGTTTGTTTGTTTAAATTGCCTTGTAAAAAATATGGTTGCTCCTCAAAGGATTTGAATTTACTCTCTTTAAAAACGAAAGAAATTATTTTTATAAGATTTAATAAATAAATAAAATTATTAATTTCTAAATTGCTGTTGTTGTTGTTGTTGTGGTTGTTGATAATAATAATAACAATTATCAAAAGACAACCATTAGCTGTTGTAGTAACAAACTAATTAATAAAAGAGAAAAAAAAAATTATCTGTGTTGGTGGTAATTGCAATAAAAAAGTTAAAAAGTTTTTATTATTATTAAACAATGATAATAATGATAATAATAATGTTTGTTTTTTAGTTTAACCGAAAAATATATAATAATTAATAATTATACTTAATTATAATAATAATTGGGGGGAGGGAAAGGTGTGAAAAGGTTTTCCTTTTTTTTTTTTTTTTTTATAAAAAACCTTTTTTTCAAATATGTCCTCCTTTTAATTTAATTGCTTTTTTTTGTTTCAAATATTTTTCTTTTTCGATATCGTAAAATTTTTTATCGCATTCGGCATATTCTTCGTAAATTTTCTTTTTATCCTCGGTTGAACTTGTCCACATTCGCGCCAAAAGTTGTACGACTTTAGATGTACCTTTTCCGGGATTCGCTTTAGCAACTTTTTTCCAATTCCTTTTACAAAACCACATGTAAGCGGATAAAGGTCTTAGGGGAGCACCGGGATCTTTTTTCCTTTTAGTCATTTTAAGTTCTTCAGATGATAAATTTTCCATTTGTTTTTTGTACCTAATGGCATCCTCCTCGGACATTTTCCTATATTTTTCCTTTTCATTTTCCGGCAAGTGTTTCCACTTTGCCGCGCATAATTTAGATCCCTCGATAAAATCCACACGTCCATTTTTCTTTTTCAAATTGTTTCTATATTCTTTTGAAAAATATATATATGCCGATCTTCGATTTTTCGGTCTCTTTTGTTTAATTATTTTTTTTTTTTTTTTCGTTTTCATTTCCTTTTCCTCTTATTACACAATAATAATAATAATAATCAAAATAAAACTACTTACGAATCAAATAATAATAATAATAATTTACGGGGTAAAAATTATAAAAAAAAAAATTCCTTTTTTTTTTTTTGTAAATGTAAATAAAAAAAAAAAAAAATAAAAATGAAAAAAACTTAAACGTAAACAAAAAAAAAAATTTTTTTTTTCGTTTGCTATATCTTGTAAATTTTTTTTTTCTTTTGCTATATTTTCTAAATTTTTTTTCTTTTGCTTCATCTCTTTATGTTTTTTTTTTTTTTTTTTTTTTATTATCTCTATGGAAAAAAAAAAAAAAAAAAATTTAAATTGATTAATTTTTATATGTTTTATATGTATGACTTGTTTTATTTATTTATTTTTTTTCAATTCTTATTAAAAATTCTATTTTTTACCATTTCCGGTTTATTATATTCATTCCTAAAAAAAAATTAATTTGATAAAAAAAATAAAAAAATATGGAGGAAAATGTTTTTTTAAATTTTACGATTCCCTTTTTTTTTCAATCGGGATTTTAAAAAAAAATTATTTAAAATAACAAATGAGATTTTTTTTATTCCCTTGTTTAATAAATTTTTTTTTTTTTTTTTGTTTGTATTAATAATAAAATAAAATAATTTTTTTTTTTTAATACGAAATGTAAATTTTAATGTCGTTTCATGAATTTGTTTCTTGTTTTTAAGGCAAAATGATTAATATAAATTTGATAAGAGGAATAATAATAATATATTTTATCGTATTGATAAATTATTGTTATTGTCAAAACGTCATAACGGATTCAACAAATATGGATTCTTCATTGGATTGTAACAGACGAGCCTATAGTCATAGAGTAACACAAACTGATTCCGAAGGGAGAATTTGTTGGGATACAATTACTGTCGTTTCCTGTTGGGGAAGATGCGATTCTAACGAGGTTAATATTTATTGATTAATAATCGATTTTCTTTCTCTGTCGTTTAAATTTATTTTTCAATTATCCTTTTTTTGTTCACGACAGATTTCGGATTGGAGATTTCCATATAAACGTTCTCATCATCCGGTTTGCATTCATGGCGAAAGAAAACCTAAAACGGTTATTTTATCAAATTGTGATAATGATGTTGAACCAGGTACGGAAATTCACGAATTTATGGAAGCAATTTCTTGCGAATGTTCGCTATGTAAATCATCCGAAGCCAATTGTCAGGGTGTTCGTTATAAGGGAGATGGTGAAATTTTCCGATTTCAAAGGAATCGAACCTAAATTATTATCATTATTATTATTTAATTTTGAATTGTTCGAATCGAAATTTCAATAAAAAAAAAAATTATTATATGTCGTTTGTAAACTTTTTTTAATTTTATTTTAAAAAAATAATAATAATAAATTAAATTTTATTGTTTTAAAAAATGTTTTCATTTTTTTTCAAAAACCCCTCAAAATAATTTTAATTA
Source organism: Pediculus humanus corporis (assembly GCF_000006295.1). Taxonomy (NCBI): domain Eukaryota; kingdom Metazoa; phylum Arthropoda; class Insecta; order Psocodea; family Pediculidae; genus Pediculus; species Pediculus humanus. The sequence goes on from NW_002987359.1 coordinate 234,420, forward strand.
TTTAAAAATAAGTATCACAAGCAGAAGTTAGTTTGTTTAAACAAGAAAACAAACAAAAACATAATATGTTTATATTTAAGGATTAAAATTTAATTTAAAAAAAAAAAAAAACCACATGAAAAAGAATAACTAAAGGAAAACAAAGGATATCGTTTTTTTTTTTTAGTTAAAAAAGGTGTTGACACTTACCACCGACGTTAAAAATAAATAAAAAGGAGAAAATAATAATAATAATAATAATATTAATAATAAATATATGGATTTTTAATTAATTAATGAAATTCTTTAAAAATTAATCTTTTTTACAATGATAGCAAGAACATGTTTTAGCTGATTTAAATGTCAATTCACGAATTCCTTCCAAACACATAACTTTAACATCAACCTAAAACAAACAAACAAAATTGTTAAAAACAATAAGAATTGATGATGATGATGATGATGATGATAAAATGATAACAAACATCTTCGGTTTCCATAATGTTGCAACATTGACCTACTGACGTAATGACCTGAAATGGATTTACACGAAGAGTTTCCATTCCCGATGGTATCGACCAAGATTCGCAAAATCCCCGACAAGCGTTTGTCGTTATGTGAAATTCAACGCAATCTGGAATGCTCACTTTTCTCGTGTGTCCTATGAAATATATGACGTCATTACAAAATAATAATAATAATAATGATTCGATGGGATATGTATACTAACCGACTTTATGGCATCCGGGTCTCCGCCATATTCCTTGACAATATGACGATTCTAACATAGTTAATATAAAGAAAATGAAAAAAATTGGAAAATAATTTAATTTTTTCCCCATTTTTTAATGATTTCCTACGAAAAATAATAATAAATAAATTAATTAATTAATAATAATAATAAAATCGGGATAATTTTCATTCATTTATATTAACGGGGGGTACAAAAAAAAATTAAAAAAAAATAACCAGAAAATTAGCCATTTTTTTTTTTTATTTCTTTTTAAACTTTTCTTTTTTTTTTTTTTCTTTCAAACCTTTTCTTCGACTAAGAGATTTTCTTTCCCGGAAATTTGATTCTTTGACGCATTAATTTTCTCCCCCCCCCTTTTTCTTTTTTCTTTTTTTATTCTCTTAATTAAAAAACCTAAATGAATAATAAATAATAATAATAATGTAAAAGGAAAGGAAAGGAAAGGAAAATTTTAATTATTTATTA
>NW_002987359.1:236113-258730 GCF_000006295.1 Pediculus humanus corporis
AATTTTTTATAAAAAAAATTTGTTTTTTTTTATGCGTAAAAAAAATTATGATTAAATTTTCGTATCACGGCACTGATAAAATAATTTACAAATTACATAATAATAGACCGAGAAAAAATTAAAGTTATCTCATTCATAAAAAATAAATTTCCGTACACACACACACGCGCGAAAATGATTACCTCGACCTTAAATATTATTATCATTATTAAAATAATTAATTAATTAAATTTAAATTACCTTCGAAATTATCCTTCAAATTTTTTTTTTTTTTTTTTTGTCGTCAAAGTTTTTTATTTAATTTAAAAAAAACATAATTTCAACAATAACCAAACGTTACAACAATCTCTGACTGTGTCAGATTCCGACAAAAAAAAAGAAAAAAAAAAAAGGGGAAAATGTTTTACTCCTCAATGAATTTTCTCTCTCTTTTTCCTATTAGGGGTAAATTTTTTTACCCCTTAAAAATTCACGGATAAAATATAAAACAAAATAACTCCATATATATTTGATATTTTTATTGTTTGTTGCGTTTTAAATATATATTTTTTATTATTTACATTTTATTTATTTATTTATTTATTTATATACATTCACGAGAGTATAAATTTTATAACAATAGTATTATTATTATTAATAATGTTATTAAAATGAAAATTTATACTTTGATTTATCCAAATGAATACAATAATAATAATAATAATAATAAATGGACGGTAATGAAATAAGCGGCAGATCTAATTTTGCGAATCGAGAGTTAAAAATCAAAAAAAAAAAGCGAAGGGTTGTTGGGGGAGAGGGGAGGGAAGGGGGAGGAGATAAAAATGATAACGTGGGGGGACTAAGCCTGCGCCCCAACGCGCATTGATACAAAATTCCCCTTTTTTTCCCCATACTGAAAGGGAAAATTTTTTTTTCCGAGTTCCAAAAAAAAAAATTATTATTATTATTATTACCACACGTAGAATTTGATTTCCCCCCCTCCACCCATTTTATAAATTACACGTGTGTAAAATTGATAAATATAAGTACTTTGTCGTTGTTTTAAATAATTATTTAAAAAAAAAAAATTTTTAATTATCGTACAAAATGCCAAAAAAAAAAAAAAAAATGAAAAATCCGTTAGAATAAATAAAAAATTCGAAATAATAATAATAATAATATTTTCGTGTCGATTTGATGTTATTAATTCATAAATCTATGAGATGATATATATATCTTATAATTACTAAAAAAAAGATTTTAATTCTAAAATACTTTCAAATTTCAAAAATTATTTAAAGCTAACGTTATTATTAAATTTAACAAAAAAAAAAAAAAAGAAAGAGAGAGAGAGAGAGAGAGAGAAAAAAAATTATTAATATTAATATTAATATGAATAAATACAGTGATAAGTTGTATAAATCGAAAAAATAAATAACTCATAATATTATAATACATTTTTTGGTTTTCGTATTAAAAAAAATTAAACGAATTATTTCCATTTTGAATAAATGAAATAAAAAAAAAAATTATTATTATTATTATTATTGCATTTTGGACACTTCGTATTTTGTCGTTAATATTTCTTCTTCTGAATCAAATATGGGAAGAGCTCTGTAAAAAAGGAAAAAGAAAATTTTATGAAACCAAACATTAATGTATACAAATATGGATGTATGTATAAGAAGGTTATTACGTTTCGACTCCTGCCGATGGTATATTTTCATCGACCCATTTTAATATATCATCATCGTTCGTAGGTTTAGGTTTCGGTGAATTTGGTCGGCTGTGAGTTCTCATTTTAACACCTTGAAAATTTAAAAAAAAAAAAAATTTTTTTTTTTGTGTCGTCAGTTGATTAAATGTGTTGTAATTTGTTAATTTAATCCGATAATACCATAAGCATCGTTCACGAACAAATCCTCTTCTTCGTCGTCTTCAGCAGCATCCAACAATGGAGTGAAAGCATATCTTTGATTGTTGTTTGTCGGCCTCCACAAAATCATAATAACTAATAAAAGTACTGAGAATAAAATGTGCCAAAAAGCTTCATCTATCCAAAGGTTTTTCCAATCCTACGGGAAAAAAACATTTTTTTTTTTTCATATATTTCACCATCATTTCCTTTGAAAAATGAACATTTTAATCCGAACACTCACCGTCAAGCATATGGCTAAACGATGAACTTTAATAGAATATAACATAAATATTATAGAGGCCAATACTGAGAATACTAATGTATTTGTAAAATGACGATATAAACTGAGTTTAACTAAATTTCTTCTTAGTCTTAGGGTACGCGTTGTTTGTATCAACGCAGTGAATATCCACCAACAAATGGCCGAATCGAGTACCGCAAGAGGAATGCTTGCAATAAGCAATTGATTGGAAGAGTCATTTTTCGGGCGCATCACTCTTATGTATCCTTCAACTACGGCTAATATAAAATAGCAGGCACCAACTCCCATAAGTCTGTGTAGCATAGATCCAAGGCGTGGTCTACAAAAAGAAACAAAAATTTTACTTAGTATAGGAGTGCTCTTGCAAAGAAAGAAAGAAAACAACACTCAAGTCAATACTTACTTAACAATACCAAATCCCAAACTAACAATAATAACAAGCATTCTAGCCAAGGTTCGTTTGGCACATGAAACCCATTCGGCAAAGAGAACAACCGATTTGTAATTGACTCCTGTTGAATTAATATTTTGATATTCTGCATAAAAAATGGCTTTTTCTATCATACCTAATAAAATTACCCCCCCAATCCAAAATTGAATTCTAAGAAGTTCCCTCCATTGGCAAAATGACACAATCAACCATATTAAACCGAAAAAAACATAAACTAAGCACATGACTCCATAAAACTAAAAATTTTAAAAGAATTAATTCAAAAAAGTATTCAAATATAAAAAAATTACAAACAAATGAATTATTGATTTATTTTACCGGCAAGAGAGGCCAATCTGCTGCAGATAAATATCCATTTTTCCCAATAATATTTACTAAAACATATGCTTTGAAATCTGTACCTTTCATTTTCAATACTAATGTATAAAAGCCATCTTTTGGCACAACATAAACAGGAGAAGTCATCTATTAAATTCAATTTAATCGATTAATAAACAATATTGAAAATCATGTGCACATTTTAATTAATGATTATATGATTAAAAAAAAAAAAAAAAATTTGTTTAACACTTACCATATTAGGATGATCGTTATGTTTAAAATTTTCAACAGCTGTTTCTCTTTTATTATTATCTTCTTCCAAATCAGAATTTTTTCCTACTTGCTTTAATCCTGAAGTTTGGTCTCCGTAGTATTTCGAGACGGAATCTTCACTGCCGAAATCTTTCAATTCATTCTAATTTGACAAAATAATACATTTATTTATTAGCATCTTTACAAGTTTTAAAAGTCATCTAATAATTTAAATAAATATAAATTATAAATCTTACCAACATTATGTGACCACTGCAATTGGTGACAATTTCCTGAGCAATAGTCTTATTGTCTTTGTGAATTATAGGATCCAGGAACTGCAAATAAAAACAACATTTAATAAATTTTTGTGTGTCTGCAAATTAAATAAATTACTAATTGTATACATAGAAACATTAACTTAAATGACATCATTAACATCGAAATGAAATACTAATAATGAAATTGATAAAACGTTTAACAACTTTAAATTTTTAAAATGATTTTATTCGTAAAATTTATTTTGAAAAAAAAAAAATAAGAAAAATATGAAGTTAATAAAAAATTGTAAGGTTTATATAGAATTCATTATTTTAAAAAAAATTTTAATTTTCATTTAAAACTAATTTATTTTGATTGTTACCTTTTCACCATCATCAAATACTGAATGATAGTTCCAACAGCTGGACTCTGTTATGAACCAATCAATAGTTACAATTGAATCTATACTTCCACTTAAACATAGAACTAAAAAATAAAAATAATGTCAAATGATAATAATATTTTCTGATACAGTATGCTACAGAAGTTGTAAAACAAATTAACATTATTAAAAATACATGTTATTATAAATTAAAGATTGTAAATGTAATTTTTAAAAAAAATTTAAAATGTTAAAATAACTCATTTTTAAAAAGTCTATATTATTTTTAGTCTTACTTTCAATAAAAAATTGAGATCCCGCAAATAAACTTTTAGGTATAGTTAAACCAGGTATGTTCTGAAAATAAAAATATGTAACGTGATTAGGTTAAAAACAAAAAGTTAATAAAAAATAATCAAAAAATAAAATATTCTAACTTGATCTAAAGTACAATTCCATTTTCCTTCTTCTGGAAAACTGTAAACTAAAGAACTTGGGACAGAAAAACAAAAAATAAATATTAAAAACATAAACATTTTATAATGCTGATAAGCCCCATTGACAAAAATGATTCACAACCGTTTACCATCTTTATTTTGTAATTGACAGTAAATCGTCTTGTTGCGCAATCGTCTTCAAAATCTTCAAACTTCAGACGAAATATATAAATGTTTTTATTTATTTATTTTTTTTAGTTTCAAATTAGTGTGAATCAACTAAAATAAAATTTATTTATCTTTATCGAAAATTAAACTTTTGATTTATAAAATAATTATTTTATTTTTTTAAGTCTTTTTTTTGTTTTTTAAAGAATGCGTTCTTGACCTTTAATAACCAATCTTATTTTGACATTTGAGAAAAATATAAACTTTATGTAATCGTTATTATTATTTCTAGATTTTTATCTGAAGTGAATAGTGGAAATTATTTCTGTTAATATTTTATTACCGGTTTAAAAAAAAAAAATATGAATTGAAAAAATAAAAATTGTAGAAAATAATAAAAAATAAAGAGTTATGAGTAAATTTATTTTATTATTAAATTTTTTCTTAATTCATTACAATCATTATGTCATAGTACTTGTTATTAATTGAAACCATTGCCTTAGAGCATCTCCTAATGTATTGGGAAGAGATGTTATATCACGAAGAATTAAATAATAAGGAAAAGGGAAAACTTCCATGTATGAATTAATTCCTACGAGTTTACCATTTTTAAATTCTGGCATTCTGATATCCATAATAGAATCCTGGAAGAAAATCATAATCATTCTCGCTCTTTGAAATAACCAATGTATGTATGAACATTTTTAAAATTTAACTTACTTTAGATTTTGGATTATCGATAATAATAAAAACGACAAATATTCCACTATCTGTAGTTCGCTGAACAGCCATTTTTACTTTATCTAATCCTTCGCTGAAAGCTCCTCGCCCATCGGAAATAATTATCAAAAGTTTAGCTGTGTCTTCACCTTTCTTTTCATAATTCATCATTTGAGTGCACACATCAAGCATGTCACATGTGAGTGTTTTCTTTTGCTCAAAAGTAAATTCTTTAATAAACCTGTCACGATAAAATTTTTAATTTGAAAACGGGGAAAAATACATTTTAAAAAAACCAGGAACCCCAAATGCATACCTAGCACCCATATCATCGGAAAATTGATCCCCTAATCTATGTACAATTTTAGTTTTTTCACCAAAACTTAAAACCCCTAATCTTCCAGCTTCTATCAATCCCATGGCTTTGAAAACAAGAGCCAAACATTCGAAAGCCAATTCTTGTGATTCGTTATGGCACATGCTGAGAGAGTCATCAATGGCCAAAACTATTTCATGTTCTCTTTTCCAAGGTTTCGTTCTTCTAAGCCATATGTTATCCTTACGAAATTCGCTTGCTATGTAACCAATGATTTTTCTCATATTGATACGACGACCGGTTCTAACAAAATTTTTCATTATTAAGTCAAATCCGAAAAAAAAAAAAAAAAACAAAAAAACAAAAATTTCAAGGTGTGTAATCATACCTGTAATCTCCTTTAAGTCTGGTAGCACGAGTAGGTTCTAGAATTAATCTCAATTGTTCACTTAAATCTCGAGCTAATCCGTCAACGATTGATGTCAGCATATGCCAAGTACGAATGTCGCTCACTGAAGGAATTTCATTCTGGAAAAATTTAAATTAATTAAATTATTAAAAAAAAAGAAGAAGAATTATAATAATTTTCATTTAATTTAAATATTTTTATACTTTTTGACTTTGCGACAACTGATTTTGTATTTCCACTCTTATTCTTTGTATTTCTTCCGGTTCTAATGGTGGAAATTTCTCTCGACTCAAATCTTCTGATAATTTTGTATGAAAAGTATTTTCCGGTTTTCTACCAACATTCATAGTTTTAATAAAATCTCCTTCCGTCTGCAACCAATATTATTATTATTATTATTACTGTCATCGAATATAATCTATCTATGATATAAATTTATTTAAAATTTAAACCTGAAGTTTTATATCATCCGTGATTTGATTTCCATTTAATTCTTCTTCGCTTGGAAAATTGTTTTTATTATCATTTTTTTTTTTACAATTTTTTTTATCTATTTCTATTTTTTCAATATCATCTTCATCGATATCCATGCAACCGTCATCTTTCATTGAATCCGTTACATTTTCTTCTTCTTCTTCTTCTTTTTCTTCTTCATTTTCATTTAACAAAGGATTTTTATCAACTTGTTCCTAAATGATACAAAAAATAAAAAATAAAATAAAAGGTTTTAAACAATCATTTATATAATAAACATAATCACGTGACTGGTACAAACTTTGGTCGCAGCATCCAATACTTGTGCAGCATTTTGGATATCTTCGGAAACGTGTTGATACATTTCTGAATCGGCTTCATTTTCATCGTTGTTGGTATTTTTCTCTTCTAAATTATCAATGGTTTTGAGCTTTTTGTTAACTGAACTTTCTTCATCTCCCAAACATCTATCATCATTACTTTTTCCAGGTCTTTCTCTTTTTCTTTCTCTATTCATTTTCGATTGACCGGAAGTTAATTTTTTTTTACTTGAAACATCTGCGTCGTGACCCTCCTTACTTTGTTCAATATCGGCTTGTCCGACTCCTTTGGAATCCACTTCAACTTTTTGCGAGAGTTCTTGCGCTTCAGCATTTTCATTTTGATTATCATTATTAGCAGCAACTTGATCTACGGACATCATTTCATGGTTTTCAGTTTGAGGTGCGGGTTGAGCCACCATTTCCGAAGGCTTGTCATCAGATGGATGATAATTATCATCTTCGGTAGTTTCTTTATTTTTATCAGATTCCTCTTCTGATTTTTTATCATTTCTATTAACATTTTCTTCTTCGGTATTATTTATGTCGTTTTCTTCTTGGTTTTTATCATTTTCTTCTTCGCTACCATCATATTCCTTCATGTTATTGTCATCATCATCACCGCCATCATCCGAATCAGTAGAATCTTTATCTTTATCTTCATCGGTTATTTCTTTTTCTTTATCATTTTCTTCCATTTCCAAAGGCGGTTGATGTTCTTTCATGGCATCTATATCAAAAGGATTTTCTTCATTTTCACCTTCATCGCCTTTTGCATCACCGTCATCTAATTGCATGTCATCTGGTAGATCTAAAGGTTCGGGTTCCGGATCAGGTGGATGGTGTCCGTGATAAGGATCAATCTAAAACAAGAGAAAGTTTTTTAATGAAAGCGTACGTTTAGAATAAGACACAATTTATTTAGGTATACGTACCTGATCCCCATTGTCTTCATTTTCATTCATTTCATTAATATCTTTATTTTTTTGCTCTTTTTTACTATCACGTTCTCCATCATTTCCTTCATCTTTGTTTTCATTTTCTTCATCATTTTCTTTTGCTGCATAATTATCTTCGGTTAATTTTTTCCCTCTTCCTCCTTCTCCATCTTCTTTTTTATCTTCGTTTTCATCATCTTCATTCTCAGAATCATCCCATAGCTAAAAAAAAGTTTTTTTTTTTTTTTTAATTTTTCAAAATAAGATTTTATTAAATTTTTTATTAAATTTTTATACCTCAGATTCCAGTTGATCGACACCAGCATCAGTTTCTCCCATTTCCATATCAGCATCTTCATCTTTTGATTCATCTTCATCCTTGTCATCATCATTATCATCATTTTCATCATTTTTATCATCGACATTATAAGATTTACCATCAAAATTTTCCGACATTTCTATACCATTTTCATCCTCCTATTTAAAAAATAATAAAAAACCCATAAAAATTTTATTTGATTACAACAATTTATAACGTTTTTTTTTTAAAAACTAAATTTCAAAAAAAAAGACATTGTTATCGTATATTTTTATTATATATTATTATAAAATATATTATTATTAGAAAAGATAAAAACAAAACAATTTTTTAAAATAAAAACAATTATTAAATATTATAGAAATGCTAGACAATTGAAGATGATAAATGATTTTTATAATGGAAGAAAGCAAAGGATATTTTCTTTTTTTTTTTATTTTATTTTCTTTCTTTTCCAAACTTCATTTAACTGGAAATTTTGTTTTCAAAACATTTGTTATGTTTTTATATGTTTCCAGTAGGTTTTTAACCATAATTTCACCCTGTTTTATAGCTTTATCAAATTCATTTCTTGCAGCTACTTTTCTACTTAAACTTTGAGTGACCGTTGATAATTTTTTCAATATTATTTTTGCTTCTTTTTCAAGTTTAGCTTTTTCATTTTCCTCATTTTCAATAATTGCTTCAAGTTTCATTCTTTCTTCGTTTAATTTACTCAAATTTGCAATTAAACCTTGTGAATCTTTACATTTTTCCAATATCAAATTGTGATATGCCATTGATTTGTATTATTTTTGACAAAAATTTTTAATTTTAATTAAAAAAAAAAAAATTTTGATTAAAATTTTTCGAAATTGATAAAAACAAATAACCATTGACGTAAATAAAAATTAAAAAAAAAAGTAAATAAATAAAAATTTTTGTTGTTTCAAAATATTTTTGTTTCTTGTCCATTTTTTTTTTTTTTTTTTTTTATTTAAATTAAAGTAAAAAAAGCATAAACAAAAATAATCTTACATTGCAATCTTTGTCGTTTTCTTCATTTTTTTCAGATCCTTTGGGTCTTGCATCTTCCAATTGATCTTCACTTTCTATTTTACTTGAAACATCTTTTAATCCTTCTCCATCTGATCCGGTAAATCCACCTCCTTCCTTATCGGTCCAACTCTCACCCTCTCCCTCTCCCTCTTCATATTCTGGAGGCGCACAAAAACCCTGATACAACAAAAAAATTATAAAAATATTCTCTGCTGTAGGAAAATTTAAAAAATTAATTATCCTCTTGTGTACCTTTTGTGCGACTTGAATAAACGTTTTATATAAAATACAAGAAAGTTTATTCGATGTTCTATAACATAAATTTTGTTGTGTGACAAGATATGAACAAAGATGAAAATATTGTTCAACCAATGGAATTATTGGTAAAAACAAACTAAAAAAAAAAAAATTAAAACAATTTTTTTTTTTTTTTTGATTTTTTAATCCACCATTTAACTATTTAAAAAAAAATTACCCTAATATTTTCGGGGTAATTTGTATTAAATCGCTGGAATCTGAAAAGGTTGACAAGGTATCAAATATAAAATATAAAATATTATTTGTTTTTAAAATGTCAAGATTTTCAATATCGGAATGTAATGACTCCATTAATTTTTTATTTAAATGATTATCCAATAATTCATTTACTTCTTCTTCAGCTTCATCTTCACCATTTTCATCGACTAAAAATAAAAAAAAATTATTATTTTAATTATTATTTTATTTATTAATTATTTCAAATTTAAATTTTAAATTAATAACAAACCCTTTGTATCATTTGGTTCTTTTTTCATTGCATCCACTTGTAAATAATCAATTTTTTTTTTTAATTTTTGAATCCCTAATAAAACATGTTGAATAAGTTTTTCAATATTATTTTTTAATAATTTTTCAATATCAATCCTTTCATTTTCCGAAATATTATCATTCATTTCATACGAATTAATTTTATCAGATAAATTTTTAATTTGATTAAAGGTAATGGTCGTCAATTGACTAGATATTGTTTCGTTGGACAATTTATTAAAAAAATTATTTAAATTTTCAATTAAATTTTTATAAATTTCCACGCATTCATTACATTCCATCACATTTTCATAAGTGTAATAAATAAAATCATTTTTTAATATTTCGTTGACGCCATTTTTTTTAATATTTACGCAGTGAGAAGGATTCGACGTTAAATTTTTATCGAATTTTCCTTTCAATTCTTTAAATTTAAAAAAAATTGAATCGAATTCTTTTCGCGTTGTGACGTAAATTTCGTCCGTTTTCGATGATGTATAAATCGATGGCGTTAAATCTCCTCCGATAAAATTCATTTCTTTCATTTTTCCACCTTCGGAGAGGGGCCACGAATCCAACAAGTGATTAAATTGTTCCAAAATATAATTTGTTTCGTCTATACATTTTTTAGTGTCGTTAATCGTTTTTATAAATTTTTTCTGAGAAGGAATTCCAAAATTATTTGTCTTTTTAACGATGGAATTCAAAGCGGATTTGTAATTTTTCAAATTTTCCAAATTCAAAACGGAAACGGTTAATTGTTTCCTTTGATTTTTACACAATGCCTGGAATAATTAGCAAATTAAACGAAAATTTGGAAAAGTAAAGAAAAAAAAAAAAAAAAAAAAGAATAAAAAATTTGACTTACTATGAAATCCCCGGAAAATCCTCTCAATCTTTCAATAACTTGCGGACCGATTTCTTTAGATGGAGTTAAAAGAGAATTTTCTAAAATTAATTTTCTCAAAATTGATTTTAAATAATAACTTTCTCCAGTTACTAAATAGTTACTACTAAAAATTAAAAAAAAAAAGAAAAATCGTTATAAATTTTTTTATTATATTGTATAAATTCGCAAATTTAATTAATAACCTGTCATTTTGATGATGATGACCGTCAAAAAATGGCATCGGAGATGAATCACACATTTCAAGTACTCCAAAATCATTATTATTAATACCAGCTCTATAAGATAAACCAATTTTCTGTAGAGTTTTAAATAAATCCACGAGTGCTCTTCTTTTTTGATGTACGATATTTTTCGCTTGAGATTTTTGTTTTTCCAAAGGAAGACTCCTATCAACATCGATATTTGCAAAATGTAACGAATTTTCACAAATGATTTCCGTTAAATTTTCTAAACTAATAATAAGAGAAGGATATTCCGCCTTTAATACGATTTCGTTAATAAATTTTTGACATTTATTTAATTTTTTATCGAAATTTTTTATATTTTCTAACGTTTTGGACGATTCGTAAAACTCTAAATTTTTATTAATTTTTTTTAATAAAATTGAAACATCTTGATAAAAAATATTTTTTATGTTTTTTTTACGTTCTTTGAAATTATTCGAAAGGTCAAATGATTTAAGATCAACTTTTTCTTGTAACAAAACCTAAAAGAAAACAATTTTTTATTTTTTGTTGTAAAACTTTAAAATTCTTCTTGGTGAATAATAACTTACTTCGTATTCTTTAATAAATTTAAGTAAAGTTCTATGACTTTTTTCAACGGCTTGTTTTACGGACCAATATGTGATATCGTGCCATTTTGCTATTTTAACAAATTCTTTCAACTTTTTCCAAATGGAAGCACTATCTTTTTGTAATTTTTCATTAACGACGATGCTAAATTGTTGATAAAATGCATAAAGATTCCATAAAGCGATCGATAAAACATCTGTAAATTCAATAAATTTTGTCTCTTATTTAAATTCTATCACATTTATGTATTGCCAGTTTATTTTTCATATAAAGTAACCTCGTTTTTCAGATTTTGGAAAATGGAGGACGTGATAATGATAAGATAAAAGTATTTCCAGCCTTGCATCGAATTCTCCAACTGGTGATGCTTCTATAAAATTGTATAAAGCTTTGACAAGTTCATCGAACGAAGAAGAAGAAGAAGAAGAAAAATATTCTTCGACGAGACACCAAAAATGAAACCACCATTTAAACGTTTTATTTTTTATTCTGAAATCAAATTAATAAAATTATTTTAATATTATTATTATTATTATTAAATGATGGAAAAAATTTCTTTTACCTTTTGTGAGCAGATAATAAACAATCTTTCCATCCTTGTAATTCTAATTTACGCCATTCTATAACAAGATTCGTGATTTTAATTAAATGATCAGATATTGAAACGTTAACGTGTGCCACGCTTTCCCAATCCTGACAACTTTGAAGTAAAAGTTCAATTCCAGTTAAAAATCTCATTACTGGAGATTCTATGGAAAATGTTAGAATTCTATCGGTGATGGTATTGATCTAAAAAAAAAAAAAAAGCAAAATATTACGATGGTATTTAAAAATTTCGCATTAAAGAGAAATTTAAAAAAAAAAAAAAAACAACCTGAATCAATGTCGGATGGTCAGGCCATTCGGATAAGAAACTTTTTATCCTTATTTTCAATCCTTGTAATATTTCCAAACATTTACAAACTTCTTCAACATTTTTATCTTGATAAAAATCATAAATATAATCGGAATCCTTATAAAGTTTGGCTTCGGAATAACATAAACCATTTTCTTTTGATTTCATCAACGCGAGTAATCCGGGTGTTAAAATTTCATCAGTTTTTCTATTAAGAAGACACGCAACGTTTGGTAATAGTTTGTGTATTAATGAAAACCTAAAAGTTTTAAATTTTACTTCATAACATTTTACAAAATCTTAAAAACTTGTCGTATATTCAATTTTTACCTCATGCACAAAGGAGATATAAAATCAGGATTCATAGAGAAATTATTATTATTATTATTATTATTTAAATCCCATTTAGTATTTATTGATGCTTTTACCAACACCATATGAAGTTTACTGACTTGAATCAAATGATTTTCATTAAAAAACGTTTTGTCAGTTTTTTGACGATTACTACTACCATTCGATTTAGAATTTTCATCGAAATCTTCTTGAAATGTTGGAAATAAATTTAACATGTCGTTTAAAAATTCTTCTTCTTTTTCTCCGATTGCTCCTCCATGTTGTATCCCTCTGAAAGTTGAATCAAAATTTTTAAGAAACGTAATATTTTTATATATATATAATTATTAATTGAGAATATTTGTATAAAAAATTACTTTCTAACGTATAATTTTTCTTTTTCGATTTCTGCTTTTCTTTTATTATTCTCTTCTTTTTTCCAAAAATCAACGGCTAGAGAAAAAATATTCATAATTTCCGCAAACGTTTCATCATTTTTAAAAAATAACCATTCGTTATATTTGACAAGACAAGAACTAAATAAAATAAGCAATTTATTCTGTTCAATTTTTTTTATTATTTCTCCAGGCCAAGTGTTTGTGTTAAACAATTCGAAATTAAATGGTAATTGACGATCTGGAGTGATTGGAAAACTTCCTAAACTATTAATCCAATTTTGAATTTCAATATGGCGACTTTGTAAATTTAATATTAATTCCGACATTATGATGTTTATACCATGCTCAATCTATACATAATCATTCTTAAATTCCGATGTAATTAAAAAATTAAGTAAATATTTTAAAAAATTTACGTTGGAAGACGCTGATAGTATTGGATACACCAAATCTCCATAATTACAAACAAATTTTTCTATATTTTCACAAAAATTTTTAGTTTTTATAACAATAAATCGACCTTTACGAAACAAATGATCGATAAATTTATCATTATTATTATCCTTTGCGGTCATAACATTCAACGTATTTTCATAGAATCGAATCATTTCATCAAAAGTAACCATAAAACCATCCATTTCTTTTAATATTGATCTGAATTCATCGGGAAATCGTTTAACTTTTTTCAAATAATTATATTTTAAATTATTTTTAACGGATAATTCCAATTGAGATTCTAAATATTTAACATAAAAATGATTTAAATCTATTCCAGTGATTTCCGAATAGAATTTCAAAGCCAAAAGCTCCATTTCGTGCTCCGCGATCTAAAAAAAAAAAAAATACATATTTATCAAAAACGATCAGGTTTTAATAATATTTAAACATTACTCTCGTACCTCTTCCACGGCATAATTTGCTTTCACTAATTTTTTTCTAATGGGATCGATTTTACCCTCGTGAAGTATTAAAATTTTAATCATGCCAAGAAGTAACCAATAATTTCCCAAAACCATATAATTCGATTCTTCATCTAATTTAAAAGAATTAAAAAATTTAATAACGGATTTAAATCTCGTTAAAAAAATCATTTCCGGTTTCCGCACGGAAGTTTCTTTAAATAATGTATCCAATGCTTTTTCGAAAGGTAAATCCGAATGTTGAAATCCTAAACTTTTTCGAAGACTCTCATTCAATTTATTTAATTCGAAATTTAAAATTTTCTTTTCGTTTTCGAAACTGTCGGTTAATGATATTTTCAAATCCCCATTTATTAACGGTTGTATAGAATTTGGTAAAATTGTTATCATCAACTTGTTAAGTTCATTTGTTGATTTTTGTGAACTTGTTAAAGACCAATTTTTTTCCGTTTCGAAAACCATATTTATGATTCTACAGCACCAAACGGGTCTATGATATGGTAAAATTTGATTCATGTATTTCAATTCGGCTTCTTCGTTTTCAGTTTCTTCGAAAAATAAAAAATCTTCGTTTAATATTTTCAATGCGGTGAAAAGGATTTCCGATGAGAGTCTCCATCTTTCTTTTATCGTCGAATTAAAAAATTCAACTAGTAAATTTTTAAATGAATTTCCGTATTTAACGTCTTTCCTCGTTTCTGATAAAAGTTGAATAAATTTAATTATAAAACGAGGTAAATTATCGAAATTTATTCTTTGATATTCATCGGTGTTAATATTCGCCATTACGTATTCAACAAGTATGTTAAGAATACTTCGCAAAATAATTGGATCGCCATTAATCGTTGATTCATCCAAACATTCTTCCCGTGTCCATTGCCATTGCCATTTCATTCTCGGGGGGCAAATATTTATTCGGTAAAGAATATCCCATGCATTTCCGAAAAGTATTACAAATTTTTATAAGTTTAACAGAATTTTGTGAATATCCCATGTGTTTTGAAAATGTTAAAAAATTTAACAATCTCTCGTTTCTGAAAATAATTCAAAAAAAAAAAAATAAATTAAATAAAGTTAAAAAAAAATATTGATTAAAATGATTTTTTTAAATAAGTCGATAAACTTACAAATCTGCGGGTAAGTTTATAAAACCTGATAATTGATCACTTTTTATAATTAAAAAATTTAATAACCATAAATAGTGTATTTCTGCTAGCGTTAAAGTATCTTCATTAACAATTTTTTTATTTTTATTACTAAATAAAATAAGTTTTCCCTGTTGTTTTAAACGAAATTTCCATTTTGATAAGGTGAAAAACCAAACAGCATCATCCTCTGTTAAATAAACGTTTGTACAATTTAATAAATCCTTCGTGAGGGAATCAAATTCTTGTATGTATTTAGTAAAATTTGAAATCATGGGTTGCTCCATAAAAAAATTTTCCATCCGTCCTTAAAAATTAAAAAAAAAACGTTTTTTTAAAAAATTTATTATAATTAATTTAATTTAATTAATTTATAAAATTACCTTCTTGCACGCATTTGGAATATTTTTCCAACGTCATTTCATTATTATTTGCAGAATCATCATACAGAGCGGAATTAAGAATCTCTTTTAATAATACAAACACGTTATTATCATTTTTTAACGGTTTTTTTTTAAATATATATTTCATGGATTCAAACCATCTCAAATCCCAGGGTAACCACTCGGTTTTAACATTCGTTATAATTTCTGTACATTTATTATTTAAATATTTTAAAATTTTTTGAAATTTTTCACTTTCCACATCTGATATAAAACTTTGAATAAAATTATTTAAAATCCGAGAATCTTCATTAGAACAAGTTAAATATATGTGAAATACGTTAAACAAAATAAATTTAAAAGAATCAAAATTTTTATTTATCAAATCCGAATTTTTAAAAATAAAATCTAAAATTTCTACCAATGTTAGTCTCCTACTACTACTACCAGTAATGGAATTATTGAATTTTGATGCCAGGTACAAAA
This sequence comes from Pediculus humanus corporis, assembly GCF_000006295.1. Classification (NCBI taxonomy): domain Eukaryota; kingdom Metazoa; phylum Arthropoda; class Insecta; order Psocodea; family Pediculidae; genus Pediculus; species Pediculus humanus. Next base: position 252,132 of record NW_002987359.1, read on the forward strand.
GAGAGCATTCTTGTTTAATTCTTGCAATTTTTGGATCCACGATATAAGTATCGATCCCTGGTTTCGCATATGATATATCCAAATTAGTATCTCTTAAATTTAATTTGGTAGAAATCTCATCAATTAATTGGTCGTTCGTAAAATTATGAAGATATTTCGATGAGTTTTTAATGGCGTCTCCTTTTGAAAATCCTTGTTTCAAATATTGACTCGTCCAAAATGCATTCGAGGTCAAATTAGTAATGCTTTGATGATCGGTTTTCGATTCTATTTCTAAAAGAGCTTTTTGAATTTCCACATCCGATATCCCCGAGTCTGTTAAAAGTGATATTAAATCCAATTGTGGCCAATTTTGAATTTCTTCATCAGGTAAAATATATATTTCCACTCCGCGATTACGCATAGCTCTGTAACATACATTATTTTATTATTTAGATATTTAATTGAATATCAGGGTAAAATTTATAATTTTTTTTGTATTCACCTTGAAATAGATCCATTTTTGGGATCCATCGTAAAAAATAATCTAAAATTTGGATGAGGAGTTATCGTCATAATTTTTCCCATTTCGTTAGCTCCACGTTCTCCTATTGTCAAACACCCGTTTGGCTCTAATAGACCATTCAACCTATCCAAAACAGCATTTGAACACAAGTTAACATCTTCGATGAGTACCCAAGAACCATCTTGTAAAGACTGTAAATATAATAATTAATTTTTTTTTTACTATTAATTTGAATTTGGTTCAAATTTACAAAAAAAAATTACCTTAACTAATACGCTGTCGACCCATTCAAATTTCCCGCCAAAAGTCAGACAACCGGAAGAAGATATTTTATTAATTAATTTTTCACAATCCGAATATAACTTATTGGATAAATTTTTCAAATCGTCATCTTTTTGCAATTCTTTACAAATTAAAAATTTTTGAAAATTTTTTATTTTCCTCATAAAATTATCAAAAGCCGAAGAATCCGAAATTGTTTCTAAAAATGAAAATAAAAAAAAAAATTTTTAATCGTGTGTGTGTGTTTATGAAATTTGTGCAATTTAGATAAAGTTGTTTTACAATTAATTTAAGGTACATAAAAAAAAAAAGATGGAATACTTACCACTTTTAATAGGAGAATCGTTAAATTTTATAAATTCTTTGATCAAATTTAAAACTCGCGGATAATTTCCTTCGTTGTAATATCTTCTGGCAGCCGATAGTACTAAAACTTTTGTCGAATCAACAATTTCGTTAAAATGGCGATAATAATCAACCTGAAATGACAAAAAAAAAATTTGTTAGAACAGTTTATAAAAAAAAAAAAAATTAATAACAGGTTCCACCGAGATTTGAACTCGGATCGCTGGATTCAAAGTCCAGAGTGCTAACCATTACACCATGGAACCGGTGTTAACGAATCCTACCTAGATAATCAGAAAGAAGAAATAGGAAAAAAAAGAAAAAATTAATAGAAAGAATTACAATGAAATTAATTAATTTCGTTTTGTACATGAGGATATACCTATAATAATTATAATACCTGAAAAAAAACCTAATACGGTTATTTAAAATTAATAACGTCTCTTTTCGCGCGTTTTTTAGAACGCGAAAGATTTTTTTTTTAAAAAGAAATTATAACAAGGTCATTAAACGTGGAGAAGAAGAAATTTACGTAGTGACAAATATTACGTAACTGAAGAATATTTATATTAAAAAAAAAGCCGATTTGTACGTATTCTACTCATCTTCACATAGGGTTCCATGGTGTAATGGTTAGCACTCTGGACTTTGAATCCAGCGATCCGAGTTCAAATCTCGGTGGAACCTGATAAAAAATTTTTTTTTTTTTTAATTAAAGTAAAAATTAATTAATTAGTATTTTAAATAACTTAATTACAATAGCATTCTCGTAATAAACAACGCAAAATAAATTCCTAAAAAAAATTAAATGGTAAATGCTACATAAATAAATAAATAAATAAACAAAATTATTTTTTAATCGAATGTGAATTGTCGATTAGTATAATAAAAACATTCATTTCGATCATTTTACCTATTAGTAACTAATTTTAATTAGATATTAAAAAAATAATAAAAAATTGTGTCAATGAGACTGCGCTCAAAATAAAAAAAAAAAAAAGGAAAAAAGTTGATCAACTCCTACAATTTGCCAAAAAAAAAAAAAGAAAAAAAATTTCATCTTTTATAAAAAAACTTTTTAGACATATTGTTCGGCGACAGTTTGTAAAAAAATCAAATTCATTAATGGCTTTTTTTTCAATAATTTGATTCAATCGATTGATCGATCGATAATATTTAACGCGATTATTTAAACGATGCCTTTAGAATACCTGTTTCGACAAAACTATAAAAACTTTTTGTTTATAAATCATATTTTCGAGGAAAAGAAAAAAAACTAAGAGTTTCAAAGTTGTATATGAATAAGGACGCCATTAAATAATTTGTATCTCGTTTGCACGGAAATGACGTCATTTGATTATCCCTTCACACCAAATCCCCGGCATCGGATAAAAATTTTAATAATCGATTTTTTTTGAAAAAATATTAAAAACAGCTAATGACAAAAACATTTTTGATAATTATTTATAATATTTAAAATGTAAACGAGAATAAATAAATAAAAGCGAATCATAAAACGACATTTAAATAAAATAAAATGAAAAAAAAAATTGAAAAAAATTGAAAAGTCTTGATAAAATTGATAGAAAATCAAAATCTTTAAATTAATCGGGCACTTTTCCAATAGATTTAACAGATAATTTTTCTTTTTTTTTTCTTTTTCTCGTCTCTGGAATTGTTAAAAATTTACACTGGCTATTTAATTGAGCCAATACGTACATACATAAGAAAACAAAGTAAAGAAATTCGAGTTACAACGAATAAATTTAAAAACATAGAGAAAATCTTATTAATAATAATTATTTCCTGACGTCCGTTTCATTATTATGGATAATAAGATAAAAACAACAAAGATTCCCGATTCGACACGCATGTCAACAACCATTATAAATGCAAAAGTGCGAGAGAAATCTATTTATTACATGCAAAATTAAAATTTCAGAGCCCCATAAAATTTAATTAAAGTCTTAAATAGAAATAACAAACAAGTACGTACGTCATTTTAAAATTTTAAAATTTCTAGAATTTTATCACACTCTATGCAAAATATTTACAGAGTAAATAAACCGAAAAAATTATAATAACAAAATATTCGTGGGTTTTTTACCCATAAGTTAAACACTAATCAAAAAGAAAACATCGCGCCTGAGAAAAAAAAAAATTTTTTTCCTATCCCCTCGTTTAAGACAAAAACAATCAATGCACGCCAACGCCTCGGTAGCGCAGTAGGCAGCGCGTAAGTCTCATAATCTTAAGGTCGTGAGTTCGATCCTCACCCGGGGCAGTTAATTTTTTTATTTTTACATTAAAAAAAAAAAAACACAACAAACAAACAAACAAACAAACAATTAATCGTGTCAATACGATTTAAAGACGCGAAATGAACAATTTTAATAAAAAGTACAATTTATTAATTTTTTTTTTGTGTCCACAAACTTATACGTACGCAAAACGAATTTTAGACAAATACAAGAAAGAAAAAAAAAATCAATTCCCATGTATTTTGGTATGCATAACATTTAGTTTAACAAAAAAAAAAAACAAAACAAAATGTTTTATTTTCTTAAAACAATAAAAATAAAAAATAAAAATAATATTAATATATTTTTTTGTCGAAACAAAAAAATTGAAACGTAAAATAAACGTATAAAAAAAAAAATATATATATATATATATTTTAATACGTGCATTATGTAAAAAAAAAAAAACGTTACTTTTAAGATATTTTATAAAAAAAAATCCCCCCGAGGTACTTACTCATTTAAAACCTTTAAAAAAAAAAAAATTTAACTTTAGGGTTACTAAACGGGTTCCCCCCCAATGCGTTCCCCTCCCTCCTTTTTTTTTAAACTTAATATTTTGTACTCCGATGAGATTTAGTATTTAAAAAAAAAAAAAGAAGAGAAATAATAGAATTTTTAATAGAATTATAAATTATTTTAAGAGTTAAACAAAAAAAGGTGTAAAATTTGTATATAAACATTATAAATCAACTCCGTGTCGTCTTGTTTTAAAAACAAAAAAACAAAATTAATTATTTATTTCCTCTGTGACTAAAAGGAAATATGAAACTAATTTAATTTAATTAATTAAATAATTAATTAATTTTTTTTCCTTTAATGCAAGTCTCCCTAAAAATAGAAAAAAGGTTTTACACCTTTATTTTTATTCATTTTAAATAAAAAAAAATTTCCCAAAAAAAAAAAAAAAACCCTGGGAAAAACAAAAAAATTAATAATGGATATTACGATGCAAGTTCCCCCCCCCCCTTTTTTTTTGATACCCGTAAAAAATAAAAATCCTATTTAATATTTTATAACAAACAAACAAACAAACAATTTATTAATCTATTTTTCATTACAAAAAATCTTTTCCTGTTGTTGTTGTTGTTGTTGTTAAAAGTTTTCACTGGGATTTTTTCCTTTTTTTTTATTAATTACCCAACTTTTGGTTTTTTTTTTTTTATTTCACGAATCGAAATAATAAATTTTTTAATGCTTTTATGTAAATTTTGTACATTTAATTTTTAATTCTAGAACATTCTATATAAATGTATAAGTAAAACAAAGTGAAAGAAAAAAAAAAAAAAAGAAAGAAAAATTTATTTAAATTGACTCGTTCCAAAAAAAAAAAAAAAATTACACAGCGAAACACAAACAATTTTAATGTTTTTTTGTTTGTTTGTTTGTTTGTGTGTATGTTCTCTCTCTCTCCCTAAACAATCAATAATTTTTTTATTTACAAACGTATAAAAAAATTTGCATATAATAAATCACCTGAATCACTTTTTTTTTAGTTTTTTTTTTTTTTTTTTAACGATTTTTTAAAAGAAAAGATTTATTTTTATTTATTTATTTTTTTTTATTCGTCTTTAAAATAAGAACAAACAACAAAAAAAGTTTAAAATTAACTTTTTTTTTTTACTTTTGTATATGGTGGTCTATACCTGAGATGTATAAAATCAAACTTTTTTTAATTCAATCCTCAAAACTCTATTTTTATTTCTCTCTTTCTCTTTTCTCTCTCTTTCTCTTTCCCCCCGCGTGCCTTTCCTTTCCCCTCCCTCCCCTCACCCCGTTAAAGTTCGTTGCAAGGATGCCAGGAAAAATAAAAAGACCGAACGGAACTGGCAGTTGAACGACGTTTGCCGTTCGAAATTCATCGTACGTAGTTTTTTATTTGTATAAAATTTTAACGCAAATCAACCGAACGGAGATTTTAATTTTTTTCTTACGAAGAAAATATCGCGAGTTATTAATTTAATTTTTATTTATTTATTTATTAAAACGAATAAAATATGGATTATTAATTCCAATTAATAAATTTTTATTTAAAAAAATTAATAAAAAGGTAAAAATTAATAAATAGAAAACTTTTACTTTTTTTTTTTAAATAAAGCATGAATAAAATCATTACGTAATTATTTATATTTTTTATTTCATCCATTAATCATTCATTCATTCATTCATTCAAGAATGATTTCATTCATTCATATTCTTAGAGATAAAAAAAAGAAAATTATTAATTATTCATTCAGGATTTAAAGCTCACATTTTTTAAAAAACGCTTTCAAAAAAAAAAAACGTTTCGAAATAATAATAATAAATAAATAAATAAACAAATCCGCATAATTTAAATAAATAAATAAATATTGTCATCATTATTATCATCATCATCATCATAATCAAAATAAAATCGATTTTTTTAGTTTTTTTTAAAAAAAAAAAAAATTTTCCTTTTCAAAAATTAAATTTTATTTCTTTTTACGATTTTTTTTTTTTTTTTTAGAAAAATGGCGGCGTCAACGGGGCACCGTAAATATTAAAAAAAAAAAAAAAAAAAAAAAAAAAAGGAAAACTTTGAGAAAAACAATTTTAAAACGTTACTAAAAAAAAGGAAAACTTTATATATATAGGTATGAGAATTTTCTTTTTTTAATTTTTAAAACCTCAATTCGGAAAAAAATATTTTTTCACATTTTAATAAAATTTAAATTTTATGTAGGTTTTATTTATTTATTATTGATGACGTCATCATCGGTGTACCGGAAATCGTCGCCGTTTTTCATTTAATTAATTAATTTATTTTCGTCATAACATTTTTCTATTATTGTTTTTATTCCTTCATTACTTTTTTTTTTTTTTTTTTTTTTTTTTTACAAAAAAAGAAAAGTTTTACGGAAGAATAATTTTTTTTTTTTTAAAAACGGTATTATTATCAGTTTTCCCAGGGAATTTCCTTCCTTCTTTTTCTCCCTCCCCCTTTTTGGCTCAATTTTCATTGTCTATTTTCTGTATGTGAATGAAAGTGAATGTTTATCCTTGTTTGTTTGTTTGATTGTTTGTTTGTGCGTGTGCGTGCGTGTTTGTCTTGTTCACATAAACAAAATTTAACCAATAGAAGAAGAAAATAATAATAATAATAATTCTTAGGGTCTATAATAAATATTAACAACGACGACAAAAAA
>NW_002987359.1:258877-315149 GCF_000006295.1 Pediculus humanus corporis
TTCTTAATTATTTCAAGTTTCAAATTTTTGTTTTTAACTTAAATTGAAAAAAACAAAATTGTATTAATTTAATAATAATAATAATAATAGTAATAATAATAATAATTTTATAAATTTTGATATAATCAAAATTTTATTTTAATGGAGGACTCAAAATAAAAATAATAATAATATTTTCTTAGAAATTTACACAAAATAATACTTATTTAAATTTAATATTAATTTTTGCAAGTCAGTCACGGTAACAAACAAACAAACAAACAAACAAATTTAACGTGTTTTTTTTTTTTTTAATGTGTTTTTTAATAACAACCGCCAACGTTGTTTTTGATACAATGATGATGATGATGATGATAATGATGATGCTGGAGTCAATTTAAATTTAGCAAATTTCGTGTAAAAAAAAAAAAAAAAAAAAAAAAAACAAAGGAGGCAAAAAATTAGTGAAATATAAAACCCCGGGAAAACATTTAACGACGACGTCGTCGTCGTCGTCTAAAGGAAAATTCATTTCCACCTTCAATATTAATTCAACGACAGAGAAAAAAGTAATAATAATAATAATAATATTAGGCTAAACGTCAAATAATATTTTATCTTTTTAAGTTTTGCTCGTGATTTTATTGCTTAACTTTTTTTTTATTGTTATTTTAAAATTAAAACCAAATAAAAAAAGAAAAAATCTCATTTAAACTCATTGCTAATGATTCATTTCTATCTTTAGAAATTTTTAGAAAAAAAAAAAAAAAAAAAGAATTATTTATTCCTCCCCCTTTTTACGTAATAATTAAAGAAAATGGGGGGGGGGGCAAAGGGAAAAACTAATTTATAAAACCGAATAATTCAATTATTATTTCTTTCTTTTTATATGGAATCAATCATTGAAAGCAACATCATCCATTTTGATTCTTAAAATTTTTTATTAGTAGAAAAGATAGAGTAAATACATATAAGAGCCAAACATTTAAATTTTAAAAGGAAAACAAAAAAAGGAAAAAAGGAAGGAAAAAAGGAAAAAGAGTGTATGAGAACAATAAATATTTTAAAAAACGGGATCGTGTCGAGTGGGTTTCTTTATAAATTAAATATGTATTAAATTGCATACATGGTAAAATCACAATGTGTACTACACTCACGCGCACACACGCACACACACCATCGTAAAACCTTCGTCCGACCTATTCACGTTTGAAAAACTTAATATTTAAAAAAAAAACCCACAAAATTTACCAGAGGGTAAATTTCACATAGACGAAAATAGTAGTAGTAGTAGCTAGTAACTTCTGTGCAAAAATTTTCTTAGTAAATGAATTTTCCAACTCAAACCAAATTTTCTTTTACTTATGAAAAACCACCGTATCAATTTTCTTTTATCGTTCACATTTTCAACGACCTCAAATTTTCTAAAATGTACCGAAAATACGACCACCACCACCACCACCACCATCGTCACCATCGTCACCACCTCGAGCGTTTTATCAAATAAATAAATAAAAAGTCAACAAGCGCGTTGTTGTTATTTTTTTAATAAAAAGATTTGTTTGAGGAAGGGAGAGAAGGGGGAGGGGGAGGGGGGAGAAAAACGTCAACATTTAAAAGTAATAATAAATTTTCTTTTTTTTGTTTTTTTCGCATGCTCGTACAATCTAACGTAAAACCGAATAAAAAAATCAAAAAATCAGCTTAATAAAATTCATCTTGAAAAATTTATTTGAAAATTGAATTTTCCGAAAAAAAAAAAAAAAAACAAAATCCTAAAAATGAATCGGGAGGATTACGATAACAATATTCTTTCCTTTCCCCCCCCCCTCTTTTTCCTTTTTTTCCTTTTTTTTTTTTTTTTTAATAAAAAAATTACAAGAAGAAAAAAAATTTTTCTTATTTTTTATTTTTATATTTTAATTCGGCCATTATAATCTAATTATAAAGTTTTTTAACTTTTATTTTATTAACTTTTTTTTAATAAAATGATTTTTATTTTTTTTTATTTTTTATTTTTTTTTTTGTGGTTAATTTAACATTATTCGAATTTTGTCTTTTAAAAGGAAAAACCATTCATTTTAATAATAATAATAATAATCATTTTATAATTTATAAAAAAAAAATATTTAATTGTCTTATTGTTTTTTCTTTTTTTTCAGGTTCGAAAGTAAATTCGGCCTCCCCTCCCCCCGAAAGCAATGACGAAATGAAACGTAAAACGACACAAAAAATTTAAAAAAATCAAAAAATCAAAATGGCAGCTGGTAAGTACGAATTTAAAAAAAAATTAAAAAATCGTTAAAATACGAGAGAGAATTGTTTTGTTTGACAAATTAAAAATGTAGATTTTGTACCTAACCGTTTAAATTTTTTTTTTTGAAATCGAAAAAAAGAAAAAAAAACGAATAAAATTTAAGTTTTGGGGGGGAGGGGGTAGGAAAACCCCGGAAAATTAATCTATTGAAAATGAAATTCTTTTTTTTCTTTTTTTTTTTTTTTTTCTCCAAAATACAAAAGTTGACATTTTCCGATTTATTATTACCCACATAACGTACATATATTTGATTTATTCATTTTTTTCCTTTTCCTTTTTTTTTTCTGAACGTAAAAACCTTAATAATAATAATAATAAAAGGTTTTAATCGGTTTTTTATATTTTCTTGGTAACGTATTTTACAATTAATAAACATAATCGCCTGATATCTTATCATCGATTTAAAAAACGCATTTCGACCTCTTGAATATTTTATTTTTTTTTATTTTTTGTAACAAAAAAAAATTTTTCGAGTGAAATAAAATAAATAACTTTTCTTTTTTTTTTTTTTTTTTTACTTTTTTATATAAAAAAAAAAAAAAAAAAAACGAAAAAAAAGTTAACAATTGAATGAAATAAAAAGAAAACGCAGAAAACCGAAAAATTGCTTCCATTTTTAACCGAATACCTTTAAGGCATAAAAAAAATTAAAAAAAAAAAAAAAAAAAGAAAACTTTTCTACAAGTTTTACCATCTTTTATATTTTTTTTGTTTAAAATAATAAAACAAAAGAATGATTTTAACAAAAACAACAAAAACAACAAAAGCAGCAACAGCAACAGCAAGAGAAGAAAAAAATTTCTTTTAAAAATAAATTTTCAACACAATTTTTTTTTTTTTTTTCATATTAAATAATTCAAACGTAAAAATAAATTAAAATTGACATTAAAAAAGCTCAGTCAGTCTTTTCTTCGTTACGCCCCCTCCCCTCCCGCCTCCCCTCCTCCCCCTCCCCATTTTTTTTTGAAAAACGTAAATTCAAATATCATCCTCACGAATAACGGATTTAATAATAATAATAAATAAAAAAAATGTGCGATCGTAAAAAAAAAAAAAAAAAAAATTATTGAAAACAAAACCGGAACCGGAAACGGAAGGGGGAGGGGGAAATAAAATCCCACGTCCGAAATTTTATTAAAAATTTTCCGAGATCCCAAATAAAAAAAAAAAAAAACGGTGCTCATGCATGCACTTTAATAAAATCGATCAAACTTTGTGTCCTGTGTGTGTGGAAAAATAAAAGGAAAAAAGGAATAAAAAAAAGGTTTTAAAGGTTTAATTACAACCTTAATTATGTTTATTTAATTTGTTATGTCGCATCAAATTAAAACTTTAATTTTTAATAATGATAATAATAGAAATTGATGTTTAATCGTGTTTTGATAATGTTTCATGTTTAATAATAACAAAACTTGTGAAAGAGACTAAACCAGCCAACCCTCGTCCTCATCCTCCCCTTTCCCCCCGCCACTTAACCCTTTAAAAACATTTTTCCACAACGATTTTACTTACTAATGGAATTTAAACTCACGCGCACACACGCACACACACACGCGTAAGTCTATGTATATAACGCAATGCAATTTTTTTTTTTTTTTTTAAAGTAAAAATTGTAATGAATTATCATCAATCATTTTTCCTAAGAAAAAAGGGGAAAAAAAATTTTTTTTTATCGATATTCGTTTAGATTTTAGAGAGAGAGAGAGAGGGGGGGAAAAGAAAATCTTAACGGTTTTTTTTGACATTAATGGTACCACGTATAGCCGCCACATTTTTCCCACCCCCCCTTTTCTTTTTTCAATTTATGACATTTAAAAAAAAAAAAAAATGGATCAAAAAAATATTAGAAAATAATAATAATAATAATAATAATTTCATACGTGTGTATATACGCGTACACGCACGCACTCACTCACGCACTCACGCACATCCAATAATAATCCATAACCGTGAAAAAAAAAAAAAAAAAAAAATTTCATAATTTAATTATTCTGTTTTTGTTTCAAAAGTTTTTTTTTTTGTTTTTGTAATAAAAACGAAATTCAAATTGAATTCAAATTAAAAACGGGGGAGGCGGGGAAGGGAGGAGAAGGGAGGGGAAGGGAAAAATTTATAAATTTTCCTTTTTTTTTTAGCTAAAAGCCGTAGGTCGTGACCGCTCATCATCATCATCATCATCATCATACAAAGTTAAAATAATATTTTCTTTTGTTTTCCTCCTCTCGCCCACACCCCCCACCCTCCTCCGCACAACAAAATTAATTTATATACATTTTCACAAAATTGTTTTCGTTTGTATTTCCTTGGGATTCGTTTTTCGCGAATGTTTTCAAACTTTTTTTTTTACATTAAACACTCTACCTTTCACCAAAGTTCACAAAACTTTTTCTCCTGCCTTTTTTTTTTTTTTTTTAAATGACGTCATCGAACGACTCCTCAAATTATTTTCATATCTTTCAGGGTCAGCAGTTGCCATGATAGGTGCGAACCTTCGTTACGGCAGCATATCAAATCCGAATTCATCCATCGGAATAAATAAAAATTTTCAATGTCATCCTGGTGGGACTACAGAAGCAACATTAATGTTTAGCTTAGGAGCCCTCGGAATGGGCGCTAATCTCGTATTGATGAGTCTTATATTGATTAAAAGACAGTTACGGAGGTAAAAAAAAAAAAATTTTCCCCAGAAACTTTTAAAAAACAATAATAATAATAATAAGTCAAAAACCATTTTGCTTTTTAAAATGCTACTTAAAAATCACGCAAAAAAAAAAAAAATAATAATAGTAATAATATCTGAAAACTTTTCGTGAAATGTTCTTTTATAGATTTTTTTTTCCCCGTTTTTTTCTTTCTTTCTTTTTTTCTATTTTTATCACAAAATACGCCATTAAAACTAAAAAAAAAAAAAAAGAAAAAAAAGGCGACCTTCATCTTTTTACAAAAAAATAAAATAAAATTTAGGTAATTTGCCATCCATTAAAGGTTGCGTGTGATAATAAAAACAGAGCACGAACTAACCGAACGCAATATAAAATATATTACTTAACCTTGACATTATTATTATTATTATTATTATGACAGAATAGAAGATATGCCGACATTTACCTATTAATGGCAATTCTAATTTTGTAACAACAAATTTTTTTTTTTTTTTAAATAATATTTTTTTCCCGATAAAATTTAGTTAGAAAAAATCCCCGTTTGTGTGGATTTTACATTTTGAACAAATTTTTTAATCAATGATAAATGAATACATTTGATTCGTTAGATGGAGTCAAGGCCTTCTTTTTCATCAGGCAATGGTCGATTGTGCAAGAGCAGCCATATTGCTCCCGTTGGGTATATCAATATATAAATGTCAACCCGTGAATAAATGTTCACTCGTAGAAACTGCTTTTCTCTTGCTCGTGACCGTATCCACGGTCAACATGTTGACCACCGTACTCAACGATTCTCCCGTTTTTCCCGAAGTTGAAACAAACGATGATAGCGATCACAATGCTCCCTTGCTCATGGACAGTCCTCAATGCGTTCTTTTCGGAACGTTCATGATATGGTTTGCGAGCATCACTATTAATTTAGGACCGACTTTTCTGTCCGGAGCATTGGCCGCAAATTCCGAATCCCGTCACAATGCTCCCAGTTGTCCACTCGTGCACGGACCGTTCAGGCATTACGTATTGAACGTTTTATGGATTTTCGTTAACGTCATATGCGTATTCCTTACTCTTTTTCACTTGCATAAGCTATACAGAGATTTGACGAAGGCAAATGTTGAAGCTCTGAGAGTTACGGGTTTAATAACAACTTTGGTTAGCGTTACCTCGAGCGCTCATAAAATTGATGGCGAAAGAACCGACGCGGAAAAAAGTCGGGTAAGACTTTTTGAACTTGAAAAAAAATAAAATTTATGTGTGTGTGTGTACCTTAAAAAATTTTATTTTCTCGTCTGAGCAAGACTGCCACGGAAGAGCACAAAAGAATGCAACGATATTTGCGACGAATGGAAGAAGAAGGCGTTCAACGTGTTAAAATGTTTGTCGTAATAACGGCCGCATATGTTCTCTTTTGGGGGCCGTTATTTTTCGTTACACTCGTACATCATCCAGTTATAGGTTCTCCCATGGGTTATGAGGTAAATAAAAATGTTTTATGAGTTTTTATTAAACTCAGTAATTAAAACCTCTGAATTATTAATCGAAAAATTGATTTTTGACCATGTTTGTCATTCATTTCCCCAATTTGGTATCATTTTCCTTTTTTCTTTCGTTTAGATCACGTTACACGTGGCGTGCATTCATGCATTCATCAATCCGACTCTCTTCATGGTTCTTCACAGAGGTCTTCGTCAAGCCGTGCTCGATATATGTTGCGGAGCTTGTAATTTCGGTATCGAATGGTTATTGGGAATTCATTCGCCTCGATGCGACACAAGTCCATCGCACACGACGACATTTCTTCCGCCGCCTCCACCTCATCCGAACGTATACAAATCTCCATCCATTAACAAACAACAATTATCATCCATGGTAAATCTACGATTATTTATGTGAGTAAATGTCGTAAAAAAATTTGTCGTATGAGTGTTGGCTAACCGGAGAAGAACGACTCATCATCAACACCAGAAAAAATATTCATTAAGTATTCTCACCAATAATTTTTTCACCATTTTTCATTACGAACGCGTTTTCGAATTATTAACAATAATAATAATAATAATAATAATTTAAAATTTCCTTTTATTTAAATTATCATCATGAAATTAAAAATTTATATAAAACTTTTTATCTTTTATCACTAAAAATTTAACAAATATTATTATTATTATTATTTTTTTTTTCGCAATGATAAGTTTTCAAATTACTTTTTTTAGGAAAAACCTTTTAGTAAAAAAAAAAAAAAGAAAAAAAAAGAAAAAGAAAATTATCAATGTATTTCATTTTACTTTTTTTTTTTTTTTCAAATTTTCACGTAAAAAACTTTTAGTAGAAGTTTTAAAAATTAAAATTAAAATTAATGATAAGAGTTAGAAAAAAAAAATTTATTCTGTGAGAAAAAGCTAAAAAAACCATTTAGAAGAACGGGAAGCGGTGAGGGGGACGGAGAGGGAGGGGAGGGGAAGGGATGTGGGAAGTTTTTTTTCAACAAACTCAACATTTTCAAATCCGCCATTTTTTCATTTATACCCGCCCACCAACAACACACATTTTAAAAAAAAATAACAAATTTTATTAGGGATGTTAATCAAAAACTGATCGCGATAAAAAATATTTAAAAAAAAAAAAAAAGAAAACCCCCCGATCGTAAAGGAAAATTTTCCAAAAGGAAAATATTAAAATTCAAACTTTTAACAATATTTGGAAAGTCTGTTATAAATTGTTTCATTTGCATTTTCCTTCCTTTTTTTTCTTTTTTTAAGAGGATGGGGGGAAAGAGAAAGAAAGAGAGAGAGAGAGAGAAATTTGCACACGCACCCCCCTTCCCCCCCTCGAGAGGGGCAAATTCGAAACCGTGTATAATAAAATCATCATCGCATTTTTCATTCTTTTTAACCTGTCAGGTGTAAAACGAAAAAATTAAGAACCCAAATCATTAAATATAATAACTCATTATTTAAAAAAAAAAAATGGCGTTGAACCGAAAAAGAGAAAAAATTAATGTTTTATAATTAAATGCAGTAAAGCATTAAAAAATTTAGTCTTTTTTCTAAAAAAAAAAAAAAATACTAAAAATTATACTAAAAATTATTCAAGTTTAAATTTATATTATTAATATCAGGGATTATAACGACGCGTTAAAAAAAAAAAGGGGGGAAGAAGGGGGGAAGAAAAAATTACTAAATTAATCCTTTAATTGATTGCTCTTTTTTTTTTTTTTTTTTTTTTTTTTTTTTATAAATAATTTTTAATGTTGGTATCCCTTCATGTATATTCCCTTAAATAAAAAAAAAAAAATTTATCCCTTTTATTTCACCGACATATATATAAATGACCCGCTGTTTTCTAATAAATTTCATTATCTAATAATATTAAAAATAAACCGTTAGTTATATTAAAAATTTATATTTTTACTATGAGTTTAATATAAAAATTAAATTGGAATGTAAAAAGAGCGAGTGCGTAATGTAATTAATTAATTAAAAACCGTTTTCGTATAATATCAAAAAAAAAAAAAAGGGTTAAAAAAATTTTCTTTTTTTTGTCCCCCCCTCTCGTGAGGAAAATAACACGCAAAAAAAAAATTCAAGTATTATGACAATTTATCAATCAATCAATCAATCCAGTCATTCGCAACACTTGAGTTTCTCTATCCAGAATAAAAAGAAAACCCTCCCACTGACAAAACCAGGTCCCACCCCCACCCCCTTACTCCTCCCCGGTGTGAGAATTTTTTTTTTTTTTTTTGGGCGACATTTTCTTTGATTTTTCCTTCACGTAATATTATATATATAAAAAAAAAAATTTTTTTTTTAAAGTAATTTTTTTTTTTTTTTTTTAAATGTAACAGGAAATACGGAAGCCGTTACATAAAATCAAGGTTCTAATACAAAACCTTTGGCGAGGTAAAACCTTTTTTCCTTTTAATTTTTCCGACAAAAATAAAAATAATAATAAATAAAAATTTTTTTTTTATAAAATTAATCACGCGCCATTTTGTTTTTTTTTTTAAATTAATCACGCGCCATTTTGTTTTTTTTTTTTTAAATTAATCAAGCGCCATTTTGTTTTTTTTTTTTTTTTAAATTAATCACGCGCCATTTTGTTTTTAATTGCATCACCCACGATAATAATAATAATAAAAACACGCTTATTTTTTCTAGATGTTTTCTTTTTTTTTTTTTTTTATTGTAAATAGTAAACAAAATTAAATTAACAGAAAACAAATAATATTAAAAAAATTTTCCGCGGAAAATTTTTCATGTGTAACCTAATTTATTTATACACAACATTTCCCGCAAAAAAAAAAAAAAAATTATTATTGCGAATAATGTAAATATTGCTAAATCTATGTGTTTTGTACGTTTATTATTATTATTATTTGCACAATTTTTTTTTCTATTTTTTCTAAAACGCATAATATAAAAATTTAATTTTTTCCAGGGAAACGAAAATATAATGATACAAAATACAAGATCGGAGTCGAAGGAAATGTTGCCGTCTGATTCGACGAAAACAGGATCCAAAACTCAAATATACGAAACCTACGATCCGAACGAACCTTGGGAAAACGAATGTCAACCTTGGTACGTAACATTACCATCACAACCAAATCAAAATTTGAGAAAAGACGAAGAAGAAAGAATAAATCCTAACGCGAAACCAATGGCGTACCCACCGGAAATGGAACTTCATTCTGAACTTTATTCAAGCGAGGGAAGCACGGAATAAAGAATCGCAAGGGAAATTCATCATCGCGTACATTAAAATTAAATTGTTTAAAAATAATGATAATGATAATTTTTCAATCTTGTGGAAAATGCCTGCCTCTTCTGATGTTCTTTCCCATCATCAGAAATAATAATAATCAATTAACTATTCGAATTATATACTTGATACGGTTAATGTCAATTATAAATTTAAAAATTATACACTTATATTTAAAAAAAAAAAAAAAAATTTGTTCATTTTTTACCCTTAAATCAAAGCCAACCTTAAGTGGGGGTTGTTTCCCTTCCCCCCCCCTTAAACCCTTTTACCCTCGGCAACAAAAGGTGTGTGTGTGTGTATGTGGTAAACATTTAATATTTTAACAAACGGCGGGGGGCGGGGGAAACTAATTTTGATTAAACTTATACAAAATTAATAATAATATTAAAATATAGGCATTGGTTTTCCTCCCTCTCATTTTGAAAAAAAACCCCCCCCTCCCCCCGTAATAATTCATAATTTTCTAAGTTTATACGTAACGTATATCGATCCCATCATTTTTACCATAATAATTTATTAAAATTTAATTTCAATGAAAACCAAATGTGGCTAATATTTAAATTCTCATATTTTTTTTGCAAAATAAGTGAAAAACAAATTTTTCCCGATTACCCGACCCGACGAGATACGAAAAGCGTTTTTAATTTTTCACTTATTGATTTCTAATTATAAATAATAATAATAATAACAATAAATTCCTACCTGTTCGAAGCCTCCTAAAATCTCGGTTGTATCCATTGCAGAATTACACGATATTATTCTTAAATTTTCACCTTTCAGGGCAGCCAACGTTCGAACGGCAGACGTTTTACCGGTACCCGACTCACCGATCTGTAAAAAAAAAAAAATTTTCAATCAAAATTATTTCCAAAAAAAAAAAAAAAAAAAAAATTGTGTGCACTTTAAATTAAAAAAAAAAAAAAAATTTATATCAGGTTCCACCGAGATTTGAACTCGGATCGCTGGATTCAAAGTCCAGAGTGCTAACCATTACACCATGGAACCACGCATTCAACTGACGCTTAAATACTCAGGATGTTGTTAACAATAATTTGTTTTTATTATTAATTTAAGATGTTTATTAAAAATTAATGTAACTCGAAATCGATAAAATGGAGCCTGTGTTAATTAGTTAAATGATTATCTGGTATCGTTTTATAAAATATTAAAAATGAAATAATACCCGACTTTTAGATAATAATAATAATAATAATAATAATAATAATAATAATAATAATAATAATAATAATAATAAAATGGCTTAAAAAATGATAAATTATTTCATCATTAATAGTAATATAAAATATGTCATAAATAAATTTAGTAAGGCTATTACGAATATTATCATGATTGTGGAAAACAATAATAATAATAATAGTTTTATGAAAAACATCAAGAAATATATAAACTATGTCAGATGTTAATCTTCGTAAATACATAAACGTTTGATAATTGTAAGAATTTTTTTTTTTTTAAAATAAAAATTTATTTAATACGTGCAAATCAATTACGTCATTAATAAGTAAAAATAAAAAAATAATAAATGATAAAATTGTTAATTTATCGACATCGGTTTACGACGATAAGCCAGAAAAAAAAAACAAAAAAATTATTTCATATATGAAATACAAATCACACAAATTAAACACAAAAATTAATTGGGTAAACAAAAAATAATTATGCGAATTTGCAATAAAAAAAAAATATTGATGATTAAACACAAATAAATTTATTATTTATAAATAAAATAAATAAATAACCTCCTCGTTCTGTTAAATATTCTACGTAAAAAAAAAGTAAAACGCTCAACACGGTTCCATGGTGTAATGGTTAGCACTCTGGACTTTGAATCCAGCGATCCGAGTTCAAATCTCGGTGGAACCTGAATTTAATTTTTTTTTTTTTTAAGTTAAAATTTTGTTTTAAATACGAGTCAAACACTTTTAAATAAAAAAAAACACCGCCTCTAAAGTCTCAACTAAAGTTATAACATTTGTAGAAAAAAAAAAAATTTCTTTAACCTGTAAGTTTAAAATTTAATTTAAATGTCAAACAATAAAAAGTCATTTTTCAAAAAAATAAATTAATGTGAAATTATTAAAAAACCATTAAAATATTGTCGTCTGAAACTTTGAAAAACCACACACATCTGTTTCTAACCCCCCCCCCCAAAAAAAAAAAAAAAGAAAAATCATTTTCCTAATTTTCTTAATATATGTTTTGGAAAGATTTCAAAAAACAATTGTTTAAATTAGTTGGGGTAATATATATATATCAATGCCCAAAATTCAAATTTTTCTTGCATGCTACTCGTTTTGAAAAAAACTTTTTAATATTTTGTCGTATTAAAATTAAATTAAAATCAACATGTGTTAAAATTGGGGGGAAAAAAAAAAAAATAAACACTCACCAAAATGGAAAGCCAATTCATGTTGACACTCTCACACAGGGAAGCCAAAATCGGATGTTGTTTTTCCAAAATCCTTAAATTTTTATATTTCTTTTTACCGCGATACGAAGAACAAATCCGTAAAATTTCTTTTACTTCTTTCTTTTCTTTTTTAATTTGGGAATCGAACGTGGAATTTACAAACATTTCAAAATCGTTTATGTCACCGTAAAAAAAAGAATTATTCACTTTCGAATAGGTATCACCGAAAACAATAACATCATTTAATATATAAACGGGATATTTCACAGCACTCAAATTATTTTCACCGAAAAAATTTTTAAAGAGTTCTCGTATCAAATTTCTATCTTTTTCACTTCGAAAACGGTTAATATACAATAAATTAACGTATTTAAATAATATCCTGGAAAATTCCGAATTTACTACGAATGAGGAAAAATTACCGTCGCAATTTTTATCTGAAAAAAAAAAAAACGACAATTAAAAGTAATGTATTAAATAAATGTCTAAAAACATATATATATATATATATTTCATAAATTACCCAAATTAAAATTTTTAGTTATTCCTTGAGCCCATCGAGTTATATCTCTAATATTTAATTCCCAAGGCCCGCCGGAAACTCCAATTTGTCCTTCAGAAATATTCGTACAAATTTCAGATGTGAATTTGATCATGAGAGATATTAAAGAATTCCCATTGATTTTAATCGAAGACAAAAAAGGAAAATTCCTTTCCAAAATAATTGTGTAATCCATTTCTGTCAAAGGTTCGATAAAAACCTAAAAAAATTCAAAAACAACAAAAATTAAATTTACTGAAAAACTAAAAATATCAGTTAAATGAGAAAATAATTACTTGAG
This sequence comes from Pediculus humanus corporis, assembly GCF_000006295.1. NCBI lineage: Eukaryota > Metazoa > Arthropoda > Insecta > Psocodea > Pediculidae > Pediculus > Pediculus humanus. The sequence goes on from NW_002987359.1 coordinate 271,877, forward strand.
TAAATCTATTCAGAAAACTTTTTGGCAATCCTCTACGATCTCCTCCTTCCTTAAAAGGATTTTGACACCCGAAAATTTTAGTATCGAGTGATACGTAAAAAGTTTTATTCAATTCGGGAATAAATATCGATCCCCGATGATCTAAAACGGCATTGAGACCTTCGAGCACGGATTGAGAAGCCAAATTTATCTGAAAAAAATAATTAATCATTTAAAAAAAAATTTAAATAAATAAACCGTTGAAAAATTAATTCGGTAAAAAAATACTTCATCCAGCAATATCCAATGTCCTTCTTTCAATGCGGTTAAAAACGGTCCATCTCTCCACGCAAATCGTCCCGCCGCTTCATTTTCTTCTGGTAAATCCGTTCCGAATAAATCTGATAGATCGGTTTGATCAGATAAATTTATTCTCACGAGTTTGTGTCCCGAGATTTTCGCTAAAGACAAAATTAAACTCGTTTTTCCTACGCCTGGGCTCCCTTCTAAAAGAATCGCTCGGTTCATTTTTAATCCTCTCAATATTCTTTGTGCATTTGAAAAAGTGGTCGGTGCATCAAATACAAAATCGTTGGACTCAATTTCCATCGTTCCTAAAAACGCATCGTGTCATACACATTTTTACAAAAAAAAATTTAAATTATTTTAAGTTTTAAGGTCATTTTTTTTTTTTTATACTTAATAAATTTTAAAAATTTACCTTTTGAAATATAAAACGGATGAATACCGACTTTATTTTTAGCTACTACAAATTTTTTACCATCGTTTATAGCTGAAAATACGTGCGTAACATCCTTCGACAAAATTTTACTAATTTTATCCATCAAGTAGTTAATACATTCTTCCCGAAAGCTTTTAACGAAATTATATTCGTAAACGATTCTGGATCCTGATCCGAGACCATCGAGAAATATCAAATGAACTCCATGTATTAGAGATTCGAACCATTTTAAATTAGATTGATTCATAAAATTAATCCACGTTATTACATCTCGTGTATTTAAAGTGACTTTTTTTCCGATTTCTGATTTTTGAAACCAAATTAAAAATTCCGTCATTAATTTACAAACAACTTCTTTCAAATCCGAACTTATTTTCAAATTATGTAACATTATTTGTAAGTAAGAATCAAATTTATCACAAGCAGTATCCGCCCAAATCTCTGTAAAACGATTTCTCAATGCAGGGGAAAGTTCTTTTTTCCCATAATCTCCTCCCGGATTCATTGTGCCAACGAATTGAAAATCGATTTCAGCTATAGTTTCGTAAATCTCATTTTCATTATCAATCAATCCGCCTCCTTTCTCAGCTAGTAAAATTGTTCTTTCAGGTTCTAAAAGTACATAAACAAATAATAATAATATTTCATTTATGTTTGATACGAATATACGTGATTTGCATACATAACAAAAAATTTTACCTAAAAGCGAATTAAGTCTTTCAAGGACGCTGTCGTCTGCTAAAGAAATTTCATCCGCTAAAAAAATCGAACCCGTGGTCATGGCTTGAATTAAAGGACCATCACACCATTCAAAAAGTTTACCCGAATTTCTGTAATTTTGAAAAAAAAAAATTTTAACTTAAAATTAAAAAAAGTAAAACTTTCTTAGTACTTAAAAAAAAAAAAAAAAAAACGGGGTACCTAGTTTCATCTCGAACGGGTCTTAAACCTCCCAAAAAATCAGCACTTTCTGAATGCATATGACAATTCACTGAATACAATTGCTGATTTCGAATTTTTGCTAAAAGTTGAACAATGGTAGTTTTCCCACATCCCGTTTCTCCAACTATTAATACAGGTTCCGAAAATTCAAGGGCTTTGCTAACTAAAACAGCCAACCTGTATATATATAAAAAACTAAAAAATGATACGAATGATAAAAATAAACGGTTTCATTACACATTCTAATAATAAAAATAACATTCATTTACCTTCGCAAGCTGTAAGTCCAAACAATGTGAGAAAATTCTTCGTTAGCAGAAGATTCATTAATTAATTTTTCTAAAATACTTTTACTGACAGTTGACGTGTCCTCGTGTAAAGAAAATAAATTTTCTGGAATCGGTTTTCTTTTAAAATGTTTAGCTATCACTTCTTCGATGACTTTACTTTCTTCTTCGAGTCTAACTCTTCCCCCCAACAGAATGTAACCTATTTAATGACAAATAAATTGATTTCGTAGACATGCCACAGTGCAAATTAAAAAAAAAATTAAAATACGTTTACTGATCAAAAAAACACAGAATACCTTCATCGACGATATGTTGCTCCCAATCGTAATGTTTTAAATTAATATTTGCTTTTTTGTATCTTTCACCCCAGCGAAATAAATCTCTGAGAGTTATGTATCCGAATTTCCCGACAAATATATCGCTTCCCCTTCTTCTAACTTGTAATTCTGACATAACACTTACCATTTTCTTACTATAAGCTAAAACGAAATTTCAAAATTATTTTTTTTTTTTTTTTTTTATTTTCCCCATACATACATCAATTTACCTAAATAAAAAAAAAAGTTACAACGTACTTATAGGCAATTTACAGCGTTTTTCCAAAATGGTAACGAGTTCATCGTGAGGAATTTGATTAAATTGTAACTCGATAAAACGATTTCGAAAAGCTCGAGATAACTCTTTCCTACCACCGTATAAACCCGGCGGATTTTGAGTAGCGAAAAGCATAAATTTTTCATGAGCTTTTATTGTTTGTTGAGTTTCCGGTATAAATAATTCGCGGTTGTCATCTAAAACTCGGTTTAAAGCTTCCAATACTTCCGTCGGAGCCAAATTTAACTCGTCCAAAATCAACCAATGCCCTTTACGCATAGACTCACATAAAATACCTAAAAATATCATTTAATGAATTAAAATTATATGAAATTTTTTAACAGAAGTGTTATTTTTACGTACCCTCTTTAAAGACCAACTTTCCCTCCGAATTTGCAACATACGTTCCAATATATTCTTGAATATCTGTGTGTTCGTGATTATTCACCCTTGAACATACATTTCCAGTACACTTGCTTAAGTAATGAATCAAAGATGTTTTACCGACGCTTGTATCACCTTCTAATAAAACAGGAATTCCAGATCCAAACGAAACAATTTTAATTAAATCTCTCAAGTGTCTTCGAACCGTAGGAGTTAAAATATACTACAATAAAATTTTTATTAATTAGAGGTATTTCTTTTGATAAAAAAAAAAAAAATTAAACTTACGTCATCGGGCACGGTAGGTTCTACGTTTCCCACCGGTAACCAAAATCCTTCTAAATTTACAAAATTCCCCGTTAAAGGTTTTGGAATGGGTCGATTTAAGACAATCTTTATATCGGAATCAGTCACCGTTTTCTTAATTAAATCTTCAACTAATTTGTAAGACTTATTATCCAGTTGTGTTAGAAAAGAAACGCTTAAACTTTCGTAAAGGCTTCTAGCAAAATTACCACAAGGATTTTTAGCCGTAATGGTAAGCGCTCTACAAAGATTTCTTAAACTGAAAACAAAAAAGGAAAAAGCCTTATTAAAATTTTACATTTCCAATCAATTATTTATAAACTGTAATTTATACCTGTAATGTGGTTTTTTCCCATTTCCATCCAAAAGTACATTTTTTAAACTCGTTTTTATTTTTAAATAAAATTTTACAATTTTTTGCAATTGGCTAGAACTTTGATTTAATTCGTGTAAATATGTCTCAACCAAAGGAAGTAAATTATTTTCATCCTCCAATTCATCAATAAATATTTCTGTAAATCTAGAAAATTAAAACCAATCAATTAATTAAAAATTTACATTTTGATTTTAACGTATAATTTAAATAAAAAAATTATACCTGTGTTCTTACCTGTTTCTAAGTCCTACTGGAAGTTGTTTTTTACCAACGTCAGTAGCGGGATTCATGGCAGCAAATAACCTAAATTTTGAATCCCTAAATATAGGTTGGTTATCTCCCTTTTCTAAAAGTGATATCGATTCACGACTATTTTCCAAAAGACCACTTAAACTATCTAATGTTTCACTGTTGGCCAAATTAATTTCATCCAACAACACCCAATATCCTGATAAATAGAAATTTATACATTATTTTATACAATTACCTTCAAGTATAAAAATTTCTTGAATTTTACAACTTATTGTTTCACATGTGCACGTAATAGACATATTTATCACGATAAAGAATCAATTATTTGTATCCGTGATATAACACATAAGCAATTAAACGTTTAAAAAAACTAAACATTCAAGATAATGATAATTAATATAATACATTTTAAAAACAAACCTTTTTTTATGGCTGTTATAAGGCTCCCTTCGATAAAAGAAAAAATTAAGCTTTTATTACACACTTCTTTTTGTTTATAATATTTTTCAATATCCTTTTCTAATTCTGTCCATTTCTCTAACCGTATTTCCCATTTCTTTGTTTCTTTTTTGGGTAGTACATTTTGCCCACCTAAAATATTTTTTTATTATAAATTTAAAAAAAATTATTTACCACTTTAAGTAAATGCACAAAAACTTTACTTTCAGCTTTTTTCAATCGACTTTTAATTTGATTCAATGCTTTTCTTTGAACGTGAATTATAAAATCAAATAAAACATTCCAATTTTCTTTCTTTATAAGCCTTGTAAATTTATTTAGACATTCGACATTTTTTTTCACTTCGAAAAGATCTCTGAATAAAATTTCAAATTTTTCTAAAAAGGGTTTGATGACCCACTTAAAAGAAACTGGTTTGAATCTGTAACATATTTAAATGAAATGTTAGTATAATACAGTAATCTTAATAAAAAATATATTTAACTTACCCTCCGAGTAAATCAGCTGTATCACTTTGCTGATTCATATTGATGACTATTAAATTTCTTCCCAACGTTTTAGCTACATATTGCAAAACAGTAGTTTTTCCGCAACCTGTCTCACCAACCATTAAAACAGGTTCATTATTATCTAAGCAACAACAAATTTTTTCAATTAAACAACAAGCTTGAGTAGTGAGTGAAAAAACTCCTAATTGCATCCTGAAATAAATAGTTACATTGATAAACTGTTATAAATTTTACATGATTCAAATATATAGTAATTTAAAAATTATTATTACTTTTTAACAATGACAATACTATCACTTCTTCTTTGCAAAATAACTCTGCCCGCAATAAATTTTTTATCTGATGCTACAATTGTTGGTTTATATTGATCCGCGATGAAATTTACTCTGTTTTTTACTATACCCAAAGTTATTCCAATTTGTTGTGCAAAGGAAAACCGAGTACCTGGAAAAAAATTTTTTTATATAATTTAGGCAATTAAGTAAAAAAAATTATTAATTTATTAATTATTTTATTTTAACTTACTTTTCTCCATAAAACCACAAAATAAATCAACAGCATCCTGAAAGACTTTTTGAGCACTTTCAGGACAACCATTTTTAAAATAGGAATTGCATCGTTCGCACCATTTAAAAATATCTCTGACAGTTGGAATTCTTGAACTTTGTTGACCCGATGTGTATTCCAAATCTAACACTGACACCATTTTCTGAGCTATACATGATAATTTAGGATATTTTTCACAAATTATATCTACAATTTCAAAACTGGGTAAAGGATCCAAACAAATTTTTATCCAGTTCTTTAAAATTTTACATTTCACTCCAGACGAAGATTCATTTCTTACAGTCCTGAAAGTAAGAAAATAAAATTTTTGTTACTAAAATTTCTAATATAAAAATTTTAAAGAAAACATTAATATTAAATAAATAGCTTTTCAATAGATAAATTGCTGTTAAGTAAAATTTAAAAAACAGCAATAAATATTTTTTTTTAGTAATGGAATGTGGTAAATATGATGGTAACATACCTTTGAGTAGCAAAAAGTTGAAACTGACTGTGTGGAATAATGTTATCACAAAAGCCTGGAACACTTAATGAATGAGTTTTGACCAGATTTTCTACAACTGTGACTAAATCTGGACTTGTACAATCAATGTCTTCTAACAACAACCAGTGACCCTCAATAACTGCCTAAAAAAAAAGAAATATTGAAATTATTTTATTTTAATTGAATGAGATAATAATATAGATTAAACACGATTAACATAAAATAGCTTGAATTTTTCGAGAAAAAGAAAAAAAGAAGTAACAGTAGAAAAGTGGTCTGAAATATATATTTTAGTTTCTATTTTGAAAATTTAAGTTATGACTGTTATAATAAATTTAGAAAATGTGAAACACCAATCGCTAAAAATAATAAAATGAATAGCAAAAAAGATAAACTAACTTGAGTCAAGATCCCAGGTTTCCATATAAATTGACCTGGAATTTCAGTACACTGATAACCCCCCAGTAATATTCTTGAATCTGTTTGCTCTCCAAGCTGAACTTTTAAAAATAATGAATTTTTTTTATTAGATGAATCATTACTGCAACAAAAAATTTTATGTCCTGTTGCATAAGCCAAATATTCAACGGTTGAAGTTTTTCCAGAACCAACAGGGCCTTGTAAGAGTACAGGACTTTTACTAGATACTGCAAGTGCCAATTTTTGAAGATTAAAATATGATGAACTGTCCTTCTTGTAAATAAATTTAACGTCATTCTAAAAAAGTAAATTATTAATTTTAGTAAAAAAAAAAATAAAATAAAATTATGGGCTATGAATAATTAAGTTACCTCATCCTTCACCTCGTGTGCATTAAAATTAAACGGAAGACGAATATTGGCTATTTCAATTTCTGAATTAATTTCCCCATCCATAATTAATAAAGATTAAATAGAACGAAAAAGTAAAAAAATCATTATTTCTTCAAAAATTGAAATAAGTTTCGTGAAAAAGATAAAAAGACAGCTTTAACGACCATTGTGAAAAAGGTGAATATTTTACATTGGAATATGACCGGTAATATATATATTTTTTAATTCGTTTATTTAAAAAAAAAACGTAAAAATTAACAATCGTTTAAAAAATAAAATTTTTATTCTAATAAAAATAAAGATTATAATTATTGATACTGAAAACAAAATTAAACTTGTGTCAAATTAAATAACTTGTGAAATAATTTCGTTTAAAAATTTACTTATGCACGTGGGAATTACTTTTTACGTGGCACCAGAATTATTTTTCCCGCAAACAATATATTATTTACCATTAAATAAAAAATAAAATCAATTTTAAAAAATAATATCTCTTGTAGAATAAAATATACGATGACATTTTTCCATTCGATTTAAATCATTTGATGCTTTATTTTTCATCCATTAATTATTTTTACGAACCCAAATAAATACGGTTAAAAAATGAAAACAAAAAATTTCGTTTAATTTGCTTAAATGATAACAATCTTTGACTAATAAAATGTCGTGGAAAAATAATTTATTACCATTAAAGCTAATATTTAATTTTAGTTTAAAATTTTAAAAAAAAAAAAATCGGCAAATTAAAGCTCTGAGTTAAATGAAATGAGGCATTATTTAGAGAAAAAAAAATTCTAATCAGCTTTCATTCTCTTTTTTAACCCACAAAAAAATTTTTATTTGTCAAAGTTTTATTTTTTTATCTTACTGAAATTAATACAATTTAATAATAATAATAAAACTACGCCATGTTAACGTTTAAACGAATCCCAAAAATTAAACATGAATAAAGTTAAAAAGAGATAATTTTATTCCTTAATGAAAACTTACAGGAATCGAACCTGAAATTGCATGATTGTTTAAATGTCAATAGGTTTTAAAATGGAAAAGAATTAATAAAATGTAGAGAAATAAAAATCAGGTAGACTGATATTTAACACTTATTATTCACGATGGTGCTATTTAATTTAATCTTAACAAACAAATTTTACGATCTTTATTAAATAACGCATAATATTTAAATTGTAAAATCAGTTTAGAACTTACTAAATTAATTACACACTAGTAAAGTATGTAAAAACCTATTTTTTAGTTTTTAGTCAGCACTCAAATATTACTAATTAGTCATTAATGTAAAAATTTCCTGCCCGGGATAAATGAGACAGATTTTCCATCAATAATTTTTTAATCAGAGATTATTAAGGGATTAATCTTGGGATTAAGGAAAGATGGCAAACAATAGTCGTTAAGAAAACATTAAATCAACTTATCATCATCAAAAAAAATTTTTTTTTTTTTTTATAAGTTATAACTTATATTATTTATAAGTTTTCTAAAAAAAAATTAAAAACTTTATTATTGAGGTTAAAAAAAAAAAAAAAAAAATTTTTTTTTTTTTTACGATCGGTGGTGGTGTCTAATGTCATGACGTAAACAAGATTAACTTAATATGTAACTAAAAGCTGGATCAATTTAGTAATTTTTTGTGTACCGTGTATTGAGCATTCGTTTTTATTAAAAAATATTATTAGTATTACTAAAATAGTAATAAATTTAAAACTAACACCTATTTTTGCTATTTTGTGAGTTTTTAACAATTTTATTTAAATAACGTTTGAAATTTTTTTTCTTTTAGTCTGCGTTAGAAGAAGAGTAAGAAAAAAGTTAGTCTAACACAATTTTTTTTTAGTTAAGTTTTTTTTTTTTTTTCAACTATTACTTAACTTGAATAATTTAAAAACATTAATCTGGTTTTTTTTTTTTACCCTACTTTATTTTTAGTTTAGTTTTTTTTTTTTATAACCAATAATAAAAACCCTTGAAAAATTAGTTTGTAAAAAAAAAAAAAACCATGTTTTAACCATATGTATTTTTATTTTTATTTTTTTTTTTTTTTTAGTTTTATTTCTATTTTAAGAAACATTAAATTAGTTTAAACCCCCCCCACTTGTTTTTTTTATTTTTTTTTGTATACTAAAAAAAAAAAAGGAGAAAATAATAATAATAATATTAAAATCAGACGTGACTGTTGAATGTTTTTGTATTTAAAAAATCGCGCAATTCAATCGATGGATTTTTTTTTTTTTTTTTACATGTGGTTTCTGTTTGACTTAATTTATTAATAGAATGTCCGCGGCAACCTAAAAAAAAAAAAAATTAGTAACAAACAACACAAAAAACTAAAAAAAAAAAAAAATTATTTTTATTAAATCGTATTTAGTTAAAGGTTTATATATTTATGTAAAAAAAAAATTTATTTATTTAAAAGGAAACGTAGAACGTACCTTAACGTGTCACTTAAGATTTTTATTTTATTTAATTGTGATTATTTTTTTTTTTTTAGTTATTATTTAAAAACAATAATAATAATAATATAAGAAGAACGTTTGGATAAATAACAACAAATTAAATAAATTAATTATTATTATGTTTTAAAGTGGATTCATCAAAAAAAAAATTATTTATTTTACTACTACGATTGTATAAAAGGTAAATAAATTTTTTACATTTTAAGGTATTTTAAGGTATTTTATTAAAAAATTGATTATTAATTCGTAAAAGACCTTGATGAGGAATATTGTGTGGTTGCCAAAAAAAATTTGTTTTTGAATGAATTGCAAAAAAAAAATTTCTTTTATTTATTTTAAAAGTTTATCTCAAAAGAAAAAAATTGCAACAAAACTCATAAAATTATTATTATTATTATTATAATTAAAATTAATTGATCATTAATATAATTAGGTTAATTATTATAATAATATAAATTATAAAAGATTTAATAAAAACCACCACACCACTACCTAGTTAATATGCCTTATTAAAAATGTTTTTTTTTTAATAATAATATTTTATGATTAATAAAAAAATTTTCCACGGGAAAACTTGTTTGTTTTTCTTTAAATTTTCTTAATTTAATTGATTTAACAACGAATCACGTCAATAATAATAATAATAATAATTTGACATTTTTTTTTATATATAGAAAGAAAACAAACGTGGTTAGTTTAAAAAATATATTTTTGAGTTTGCCATTATAGTGTCAATAAAATAAATTAAATTATTAATAATTTAACTAATAATTTATTTTAATAACTTTTATGACGACGTAAAGTATCGATAATAATAATAATAATAATAATAACAAGTGAGAAAAAATATAATACCAAAAATTTATTTATTTTTATTTAGAAATTTTTTGGCAAGTTGCAATTTTTTTTTTTTTTTTGTTTTAAAAAAATTTTTTTTTTTTTTTTTTAAATAAGCTAAAAAATAAATAAAGTGTGTCAAGTTATTTTAAAGCCGGAAGAAATAAAATTTATATAAATAATAATAATAATAATAATAATAATAATAATAATAATAATAATAATAATAATAATAATAATACCTAAATACATGCATAATGTTTGAGTTGATAATGATGATATTTAAAATAATAATTTTTCAAAACGAATCCATTGATTTTTTTTTTTCTTTTTTTTTTTTTTAGTTTTTTGTTGGGGGGATGTGAGAGAAAGGGGGGGTTTTTTCAAGTTTAAATATATATGTATGAGATTTTTCATTTGTTTTATTTTTAAAATAACCAACAATAAAAACCATTTGATTGTTAAAAAACGATTCAAAAAAAAATAATAATAATATTCATAAAATAGCAATTTTCTTATTAACAAGTAACCCATTTTGAAACAATTTCGGTTTACGTTCAATTATTAAATAATAATAATACTACTACAACTCGTTGTCTTATTATTATTATTATTATTATTTAAATAATAAATATAAAAATTATTTTTTTAACTTATTTTATAAATGATTAGTAAAAAATAAAAATTTTTTTTTCGTATTTCCCCGGCAAAATGTGTGCGAAGCTTATACGCAGGTTTGATTTTTTTTTTTTTTTTGAAATTTTCTTTTCATTTTTTTTTTCTCTCTCTAAAAGCTATGAATCATTATCATTATTTTTTATAAAAAAAAGAAATAATATACATTTTATTTATTTTAACTTCCGGTTATATTAATTTAACGGAATAATTTAACTCATTAATGTGTAAGTAATTTTAATTTTTAATTTTTTTCTTCCTTTCTTTCTTTTCAATATGACAAGAAATTTTAACCTGATTTGGTTTGATTGATGTTTAGCTGACGTTTTAAAACCGCCTATTATTATTATTATTATTATTATTATTATTATTTTTGGTTAGTTAACATTAGCAAACGTAAAATAACAATTATTTCCGGTATTGTATTTGTTTTAAATGGAAAAATGTATGAGTCGTATCAACAGGAGGACCAGGAACATTATCATTTATAAAAATATTTATTCATTTATAGATAATAATAATAATAATATATCAAAATGGATGGCATACCGAGTTCTCCAACGAAATCATCTCCCGACGGTTTGGAAATGTCATCTGATTCCAATTTAGAAATCGAAGTTTCTGAACAAAGTTTTATATTGCAATTAATAAAAGATAATTTACTTTTGGTTGTGACGTTAACAGGAGTCGTTTGTGGTACAATATCTGGTAAAGTATATAAAATTTATTATGTTTACCTGATACCAAAAAAAAATTTATAACCTTCTCTTGGCTTATAATCAAAAAAAGTAAATTAACCTTGAAATGAGAAGAAGAAGAAGAATCTATGATAACTGACCATGGTTTATACTTTTAGGATTAATATTAAGAAATTATCAACCGTCAGAAGATAGCATACTTATAATATCATATCCGGGAGAAATATTTATGAGAATATTAAAATTAATTATTTTACCATTGGTTGTTTCCAGTCTTATTTCCTGTAAGTTAAAATTTTAAATTATTATCACACTTTAAACCTAATTAATTAATAAAAATTGAATTTTTAGGTTCAGCTAGTTTAAATGCAAAACTAAATGGAAAAATAGCTGTTAAAACTTTGTCTTATTTTGTATTGACATCATTTTTTAATTCATGTTTGGGCATCATATTGGCTTTGCTCATACATCCAGGAAATCAAGAATCTAAAACAACATTAGAATTAGAAAAAGATAAAAAAATTATCAACGTTTTAGATAATTTTTTAGATATAGGAAGGTCTGTCTATATATACATATTTATTTATTTTTTATTTTCAAATTGGTCAAGTTTAAATAAAAATTTATTTATTAAAATGTTTTACTAACTATAAGAACAAAAAGTTTTCAACTAAAAATAATTATTAAAAAAAAAAAAAAAAGAAGAAATTAAAAGTTATTAAGATTATTTAAATTAAGTTGGTCAATATGGATATTAATTACCATTCCCACTTTCTATTTATTTATTAATTAAAAAAATTATTAATGATCAATTTATAGTTTTAAAATAATGATAATAGAAAGAGATTTTTATATTGCGTATAAGAAAATTACACAAACATATTTAAATTAAGATAAAATTGAAATTATTTATAATTATTAACTCTTTAATTAATTAATTAATTAATTAATAACTAATATTAATAATAAAAATTGAGAAATTGGATCGTGGGAGTGAGATTGAACTGATTTAATCATTTTTTTTTAGGAATATGTTTCCCGACAACATCTTTCAAGCATTTTTTCAACAGGTATTAAAATATTATTGCACAGTATTTTAATATTTATATTTATAGGTCTTTTTATAAAAAAAAAAAAAAAAAAACCTCCTGAAAATTATGAAATTTTTTTTTTTCTTTTTTTTTTTTCTATCAACCCCTCAAATTTAGTTTTTTTTTTTTTTTTTTTTCTCTTGGTCTTTTACAAAAATAACTTATTATAAATAATTTTTTACAATGGTGACAAGTGGTATTTAATAAATATAATTATATAAAAATAAATAAAAAAATATAATCTAATAAATAAAATTAATTTTCAGACCCATACAGTTTACGTTCCGGTAAAACCGTTAAATAAAAATGATACTTTAAATAATAATACGGATTTTGATAATACAAATTCAGAATCATCATTTAAAATGATGAGAACTTTACATCCAAGGTAGGTAGTAAATAAATTTTTCTCATATATTCCTTGATATTGTACATATTATTATTATTATTATTTGTATTTTAAGAGATGGAAGCAATAATATTGGAATTATAATATCGTGTTTAGTTTTTGGTACGGTTTTGGGTACGATACAACCATCAACCGGTGAACCTGTTATTAATTTTTTTCGTTGTATTTATGAAGTTGTTATGAAAATAATGTCTGGAATTATGTGGTAAGTTATTTATGATTTTCCTTTTTTGTCTCATCAGTAATAGTATTGTGTTATTATTTTTGTCTGTTGAAATTATAGGTTGACACCAATTGGAATATGCAGCGTGATTTGTGGGAAAATATTATCAGTTAACGATTTAGGCATTGTCATTGCTCAATTAGGTTGGTTTGTGTTCACAGTCGTGATAGGTCTCATTATTTATCAATTTATTGCTCTGCAACTGCTTTATTTTATTATAATTAGAAGAAATCCTTTCAAGTTTTATTGGGATCTTGCTCCAGCAATGTTAACAGCTTTTGCCACGGCTTCAACGTAATTTAAATACAAAAAAAAGTAAATATAAAAGGTTTTTATCGATAGAAAATAATTACAATTTTTTTTTTGGTGAAAATTATTTCAGGGCCGCTGCTTTACCCGTAACTTTTCAATGCATGGATGAAAAATTAAAAATTGATCAGAGAATATCAAGATTTATATTACCCATCGGTTGCTCAATAAATATGGATGGTACGGCACTTTTTTTAAGCAGTGCCACAATATTTATATCACAATTAAATTCAATGACTTTAAGTGCTAGTGAAATAATTACAGTGAGGTATGAGGTACACCTGAATTCGAAAAATTTATTAATTAAATTAATTTAAAAAAAAATTTTTTTTTATAGTTTGGTATCAACTGCAGCAAGTATGTCTTCTGCTAGCGTTCCAAGTGCTGCTCTTGTACTCATGCTAATGATGTTGACTTCAATCGGTTGTCCCGTTGAAGATGTATCCCTATTATTTGCCGTCGATTGGCTAGTGTGAGTAATTAAAAAAAAATATTTAAACAATTTAAAATTGTACCTGATAATGTTCTGACACCAAAATAATTAAATAAATTAATAGGGATCGATGTAGAACGGTAAATAACATGCTGGGAGATTGTTATGCATCAGCCATAATAGAACATTATTCGAGAGATGAACTGACGGCCGGTGAAAGATTACCACTTCATCAAGAAGTTTGTATTTACAATTTATATTATTTATATTATAAATATTATAAAATATTAATAATAATAATAATAATAATAATAATAATGAATTTTATTTTTATTAGAAAGGAGACGAAAGAAGCAATAAAAAAAAATATACAAATAATGGATCAATTATGTTAGAAATACCCGATGGGATATCCAATAGTACATTCTGCACATAAGAATACGTCGTAATTAATAATAATAATAATAATAATAATTAGGAAAATAATAATAATAATAATAATAGTAATAAAAACAGGATAGAAATTATTTTTACTTATATATATATTTTTATTTTTCAAAAGATAAATAATAATTTTTAAGGGGGAAAAAAAAGTCGTTGTAATATTTTATTCGTCCTGTGATATTTCATATTAATAATAATAATAATAATAATAATAATAATTTTGTATTTAATATATATATGTATCGAGTAAGAAATATAAAAAAAAATAAAAAAAAAACCAAAATTATTTTATGATACTATAACTTATAAAATATTAATAAATTTTCTCTTATTTCCCCCCAACCCCTCCCCCCCGGGTAATTGATAGTAGTATTATTATTATTTATTTATTGACGTAATCATTTTATTAAAAAGTAAATAAATAAATATTTACATGATGTAATTGTACACACACACACATTATTAATTATTTTTATAAAAAAAATTATTCGATGAGACAATAATAATAAATAAATAAATGTGAAATTATTTTTTTAATTTTTTTTTAACAGAGAGAAAAAGCATAAATGTTTTCATATTATTATTATTATTATTATTATTATTATTATTATTATTATTATTATTTTAAATAAAAAATATAAATTTGATGATTTTAATTATAATAAATTAATAAAAAAATTATTAATTAATTAATTAAAAATAATACAAAGGATACCCGTTCGTTTTTTTTTGGTTTACAAATTTTTTCTGTTTTTTTTTTTTCGTACGGTAATAATAATAATAATAAATAAAATAGAACGTTTACTATGTGATTTTTTAATATCTGTGTAAAGTTCATGACCTTTTTTCATTGAACCGTCTCTTTTGATAAAAAAAAAAAAAAAAAAAAAGAAAAAAAGAAAATTTACAAAACCTTCATCGTAACAAATGATTTGTCACACAGTAACACAATTTCATTTTTTTTTTTTTTCCTTTTTATTGTTTTAATTTTAAAATTTTTCATTTTTCTTACTCGAATGAAATAAATAAATCCAATAATAATAATAATAATAATAATAATAATTAAATTTTTAAAAAAAACTGACCTCTAAAAAATTATAATAAAGAAACTTTGAATGGGTCATACTCATTGATGATAATTTTATAATTTAATTTTTTTTATATATTTTATCGATTATTTATTAAAATAATAATAATAATAATAATAATGAATAAATAAATGTTGTTATATAACACTTAACGGGAGATCTTAGAACTCGAAGGAAAAAAAAAAAAAAAAAAATTGTAATAAATGAGTATTAGTAGGTCGATTAAAAGAAAAACGTTTGAAAATTAGGGGGGAAAATTAAAAAAAAAAAAATTTCTTATTTGTGATTTAAAAAGTGGCAAATAATGGCAAATATATAAACATTGTTAAACAAAATTTCATTTAGACAAAAAAAAAAAAAAAAAAATACTCTTGTACAAATATTTAAGTGCCATTAATTATTACGTTTTGACTTTAAAGGTCGATTAGAAAAACATAGAACGCCGCGAAAGCTTTTACGTACCTGAATTTTAAAAAAAATTTTTTTCTTTCGAATTTGTTCTTATAATAATAATAATAATAATTTATATAAATAAATAAATGGCGGAAAAAATAGAAAAAAAAAGGGATCATGGAAATGCGTTACCACAACACGTTTTGGCATTCATTGGTGAGTTATCGTTAACAATACCTTAAAAAAAAAAACTTTTCTTTTTTTTTTAAATTTTTGGAATTTTTTTTATTTATTTATAATTAAATTATTGCAAAATCGATATCCCAAATCGATACGAAATCAATTTTAAATGCAAAAAAGAAAAAAAAAAACTGGAAAATAAAATTTTTACTTTTTTTTTTGGTATTTAAATAAAATTTTTTGTCTAATTAATTATTATTATTATTATTTTAAATTCAGTCAATTAAATTAAATAAAAAAATTTTTTTTTTGTAAAAAACAAATGACGAGAAATTACAAACCGAATTTTTTTTAAAGATTATTCACGTTTTTGTTTTTCTAACAACGAAGTTAAAATGTTTTCTGATTTGTTTTTAACGCAAAATTTCAAAAAAAAGAAAAAGTTTAGAAGTTTTTCATACAAAATGCTTGTTAATTTATAATCGCAAAAAAGATATTTTTAAATTATTACTCGTTATCGACACAATTACTACCATTCCACCATCACCACCACCACCGCCGCCATCTTTATCATCGTTGTAACGGTTTTATAAAAATCGCCATTAAAAAAAAAAATTATCATCTTACTTGTTTTGATTTTGTTCTTGTTTCTTTTTTTTTTTTTTTTGTAATTATTTCACGAAAAATTTTGTTAAATTTAATTTTAAAGTCATAATTTACAAATATCACCCAATATCAACAAACTGATTAAACACACTAATATCGAAATGCAGTGATACCAACTTAAAAAAAAATGCCACGATTGGAGCGGGTTTTTCAAATTATATAGTTTGTGTATGTTTTTATTAAATGGTAAAAGAATGTGAAATTTTGAACTTACCTTTCTTTTCTTTTTGTGAACCAACCTTAAGAGGAATTTTTCTGTCGACATGTTTATTCTTAATCAGAATCAGATGGTGTCATTCTTTGAAAAATTTCTGTTACATCTGTAAATAAAATAAATATTTTCTTATTTAGATAATGAGGTAAGTTATCAATTGTTTTTTTTCTTTTTTTTTTTTTAGTGAATATGGTGTCATTTACTTACGGTACAACAACTGGATGGTTAGCTCCAATACAACCACTTTTGCAAGCTAATTATACTGGAACTAATGAAACGTCACCCCTTGGCAAGGGTGCTCCTGGATTAACATCAGAAGATATTTCCTGGTTAGGAGGATACTATTGCATTGCTGGAATAATTGCAACTCCCCTTTATGGATTTTTAGCCAAAACGATAGGAAGGAAAATGACGGCTTTATTAGCTGGAGTACCATTTATAATAACTTACGTTTTGATACTTCTTGCTACGAATCCTGCAATGCTTTTTGTTGGAAGATTTTTTGCCGGTTTGGGTGCTGGAGGAGTTTCTGTTATATCACCCATGTATATTGGAGAAACGGCTGAAATAAATAACAGAGGCGTTCTCGGTTCTTATTTTAATCTTTTTATTTGTGTTGGTATTTTATCTTCGTACATAGTCGGCTCTTACACTTCATATTTAATTCTTGGACTCTACTGCTTGTTTTTTCCAATTTTATTCGTACTCATGTGGTTTTGGCTCCCGGAAACACCAATTTATTCCTTGATAAGAAACAGAACGGATGATGCTTTAAATGCTTTATTTAAATTAAGAGGAAATCATAGGGAATTAATAGAAGCCGAATTATCAGAACTTACATCCTCTCTCAAACAAAGGAATAGCGAACAGAAAAAGGTGTCGCTAATGGCTATGCTGTCCGAGCCGGAAACTAGAAAAGGATTTATTATTGGAGGCACTCTTATGACCATACAACAAATGAGCGGCGTATCTCCTATTTTGAATTACAGTGTCGTTATATTTCAAGCCAGTGGAAGTGATATATCTCCTCATTTGGCGGCTATAACCGTTGGAGCTTTACAAATTTTTGGAGCCGTAGCAGCAACGTTGACGATGGAACGAGTCGGAAGAAAACTCCTCTTGATGATTTCTAGTATAGGAATGGCAATTTCTTTAGGATTAATCGCAATTTTTTTTTACCTGAAAACAATCGATTACGACCCTGAATTTATGAAAGCTATCGGATGGTTACCAGTAACCAGTATGGCAACTTACGTGATAGTTTACGGTTTAGGATTCGGTCCAGTACCATTCGTTTTGGTCGGTGAAATTTTCAAAACAGAAGCTCGAAGTGCAGCAACATCATTTTCAACTTTTATGTTATGGTTCGAAGCATTCCTTCTTTTAAAATTTTACGGAAATTTAAGCGATGCTTTTGGAACTGAAGCTTGCTTCGGATTATTTGCTATTTGCAGTGCCTTGGGTGCCGTTTTCACTTATTTTTACGTACCGGAGACAAAAGGAAAATCACTTGAAACAATTTTATGGATGTTAGGAGGTGAAAAACCCAATAGCTATTCCGATGAAGGATCTCCCATTCCTTTAGTTAACCTAAACGATAAAAATCATATTGATCATCAAAAAGATGATGTAATAGAAAAACTATAATCAATACATATAGTTCTAACACTTTACAATTCAACTTTTGTAAATATTTTTACTAAATAAATTGTGCTTAAAAAAAAAATATGAAAATTGATAACACATCAAATGTTTTGATAAAACTGATGATCACATTTATGTGGAAAACCTATTTATTATAAATACATTTTCTTAACTTATTAAAATACTTTAAGAAAAAAAACATAAAGAAAAAGATTTTTAAAAAAATTTATTTTAAATATAGTAAATTTTAGGATTTATTTATTAATTAATTTTATAAGTCTTATTTATATTATGTTATTATTATAAAATGCAGTTTTCAATTGGTTTTTTTCTTTTTAAAAATAAATTTAATTGATAATATAAACCTTCAAAAAAAAAAAAAAAAGTATTAAATAACAATTTTAAAATATTTTGATTAATTGATCAATTTCATATTAAATAACTGCCAAAAATTTGTTCAAATTTATATAATTTTAAGTTATAATTTTATACGATTTAAAAAAAAAAAAAAAAACAAATTAAAATTATACATAAAAAATACAAATTATTAAATACATTATTTAAAATATACGTATAAACAAAAATGAAAATAAAAAAAAAAAAAACTTATTGATTGATTTAAATAATAATAATAATACATAAGCTAAATAAATTAAATTTTTTTACTATAATTAATATCATTTAAAAAAAATTTCTTTATTATTATATTATTATCATCATCTTAATAACTATAATAAATTGCATTTCATTCAATTTTACTATATATTAAAAATATATATATATATATAAATTAAAAATTGTGATATTTGTATGGGCATTTGGCACAAACAATAATAATATATGATACAAATAATTATAAAATAAATATTTTTTTTTCTTTTTATATTTTAAAATATGATTTTAAATTTTTTTTTTTTTTTTTTAATAAAAAATATAAATTAAAACAATACTTTTAAAACTGGATTTGAAATGGAAGACGATATTGTTTACTAATTTCTAATTATAAATAAATACTCTGATTTTTTTCAAATAAAAATAAAATGGCAGTAACTAATAAATCTAATGGGGAAAAAAAAATATGTAAAGTGTGAAAAAATTTTATTCGAAGCAAAATTCGTAATTAGGCGGAGGAGATGGAATGGGAGGAGGATCCTGTGGAATGTCTAAACCTTCGGCATCCAAAAGTCTCAATTTTATTTCCAATGAGAGAAGAGTATCCAAATCGTTTTCGGCTTCTTTACTCAACATTTTATTACCCAAAAGTGCATTTATTCCATCCGTCCAATAATCGAATACTTGTTCATCCGGTGCAACAAAATCCAAAGATGAAACTTCAACGGAATCCGAGAGCAATGAAAATGCAAGCGTATGAGTTGTTTTCCTTCCTCTACAAATGTTTACAAAAAAAAAAAAAAAAATATAATAACGGAAATAATTATTACAAATAAGGCATTCCTTTATCAAATTAAAATAAATTAATAAAAAATTTTTTTGCTCAGAGTCGTTTATTGAATATAATGTTATTTAATTTTATTTTCAAAACGAATAAAATTACTTAAATGATATTTATCAAATTTAAATGTGTAAAATTATAAAATAAAATAAATTAAATTAAATTTTTTTTTGTTATAATTAAAGATTATTTAATAAAATCATACCGAATATCCTTCATGTGAGGGCATTCCTTTCCAGTAACTAAAGACTTAATATCTATAACTGCTAATTTATTTGGAAGTTCTTCGAGTGCTGGATTATTTTTTTCATCACAATCTCCATAATGGAACACTTTATGATTTGGTGACAGTCGAACATACCAAAATTTATCTTTTATTCTCTGTAACATATTTAATGTAATAATTTTGCCATCATCATGATAAATTTGTACGATTCTTTTAATAATTAAAAATAAACAACATTTTACAATACTTTTGTAAAAATAAATGAAATATTTCAATTATAATTAATAGATGTAAAATAAAATTAAGAGTTAACAAAAATATACTTGAAATTTGAAGAGAAAGACTGGCAAATTTAAAGTGCAAAGAATCGTTTTTTTTAATAAAAAAAAATTTCATACCTGGCCTCTAGATGAATACTTTGTAAACCTTGTACCATCGACTAAAAATCCCAGTCTTTGTTTTTGAATCAAATCTATAATTTCTGGAGTTATTTTTTCCCTTAACTGAACAATGGGTCTTGCATGACTTTCCCATTCCTCTCGACTTGTTCTTTCTTGTTGCCATAAATTTGTTATTTCAGAATAGGTCAGCGTAGAGAGTTTAGCTTTGAATTTGTCCATTCCAAAAGGCTGAGAGGCTAATGCTCTAGTAATTTGTTCTCTAACTACACTAAATACCTGCGCAGAGAAAAAAATTAATATTTTGAAAAAGTATTTTAAAGCTAACAAATAAGGATCAATTTAAATAATAATAATATTTACTTTTACAAAATCTTCTGTACTTGCTCTCATCTCTTTCCAAGTTTTATTCAGCAAAACGATACAAATACAAAATAATTCTTCGAATAAATGATCATGAGTAAAAAACATTGGATGGTAATTTTGACCTTGTTCACTTGGTGGTTCTCCAATTCTCAATACTTCACACAACAGTTTAACTAATTCAACACTTGTTCTTCCAAAAGGACATTCATGTTCATCAGCTCTACAAGAATTTTCCAACACTACCTAAATACCAATATTTGATTAAATTACTTTTACCTTTAAATAATTTTATAAATTATAGGTACAATATTTACTTTGGTATAAGCATCAACATGATTTCTAGCAAAATAAACCATGCAGTCTAAAGCCAACATTCCCGGAGGAGTTTCTGTGAAATCTAAAGCAGGATTTATGTCAGATTTAAATCCTAGCTTTTTGTAATCTTTGGCAAAACCACCCATTTGTCTCAAGGTTGAAGTATCTCCTAATAAATTATTTCCATCCATATCAAAAGCAATTTTTCTTAATTCTTTAATCTTTTCAAGGGCATCAATATCATGTAAATCCATTTTAGTATTCATTCTTGATTCCAATTGAGCTAGAGTCAATGACTGCATAACATATAATTGATGAGCCATTTCAGCTCCGACCTAAATATAAAAATCAAATTATAATTATGTAACAACTGAATTTCAAGTTTCATTTTTACTACTGATGTATATTCTTTTTAATTACCTGATTATTTGACTGTATAATATTAGTAAGAATAAGATTTCTAACTTGTTTAGATGTGAGAGTACCAGAAATAACCTTTCTCTTTGCAGCATCAGCTTTCAAAAAAAGAGCATTAATTAATGCTATAGCATTTTGTTGTATAACCAAATGCTGACTTTGTAAATGCATCACTAAATTTGGAACTGTCACTTCCTTTTCGACTAATCCATACTTAGCAGAACTGTTAAGCACAATACTTTCCAAAATAGAAAGAGAAGATTGAACGACTTTGAAATCCTGAGCTTCAGATTGATTGTTAACATAACTAGCAATTGTATTTATAAAAGGAATTTCTAATACATCCCACGACACAATTCCATGATCCATAAGCTCGACAAAGCTGATTAAAGAATAAGCCAAGACATTACCTTTGCATTTTCCTCCTTCAACAAGAGAAATGACCAAAGCCAATCCCTGTTTATTAATAAATTCTAAAGCAAAAGTAATGTCTGTGCTTAGTGAAGATAACTTTTGTAAAGCTGAAGTTTTGTCTTCAGTGTTTGTCCCATTCAATTTTGTCAAAATATCGTGTGCAGTTTTAGAAGGAGAAAAAGTCAACTTCAAAACAGAACCATTTTTTACTTCGTTACGATTTTTTTCCGTTATGTAGTTTTCATTATTATTTTCGGAAAATTGAAGGGCATATAGTTCCGGCTCTGACAATCCCCATCCATTACATAGGTCTTGGATTATAGCAGCTAAAGGCTGCTTTTGATTAAAGCTAATTAATTGAGGGACTTGATCGTCCATTTCAACAGCAATTTTTACAACATTAGAGTCTTTTAAAGCTGGCATTTTGACTGTTTTTGTATTCATTACTTGTCAAACTAAAATATTTACTTAAATGTTAAACAAAAACAAACATTAATTAATTTGACATTTTAAAAAAAAACCAAGGAATACACTATTTTTGCCATCACTAATTAATTTAATTTAATCTAATGCCACTGCAGTTCAAGTAAAATGTTTTTTTTTTGAAGAGTTCTTATTACAATGCCTATGATTGCTTTTTAAAATGACGTTATATCATTTCGGAAATTGTTTAGCTTTAGTTTACGTTCCATACTACCTGACATACAAATTTTCCGGACTGTAAGTATCCTCTTGCATTTTTTTTTCCTATATGAATTCATAGTCATGATTTTTTTTTTCTATTCAGGTCGGAGTATGGAACTTTTTGGAAATGTGTTCAATCAGGAATGATGTATATGTTAACGCAACTTTGTAAAATGATGGTTCTCGCCACTTTTTTCCCGACTTTAGACTCAACCGGTTGTACCTTGTTTGAGTTTTGCAAAATAAGTGTAGACTTTGCTGATTTAGTAGGATTGTATCTCGTTTTGTCTAGAATACCCGGCAAAGGTCATGCTAAGGTACTTACAGCAGGTATAGGATGGGCAGGTGCAGAAATTATTTTAACAAGATGCATTTTATTGTGGATAGGAGCTAGAGGTCAAGAATTCCATTGGAAATACATTCAAAAGTGTTTTGAATCAAATATTAGTTTAGTAAGTAGCATGTTTTAATACTGTTGCATTATTAGTCAGCAGAAATAATTTCCGTTTTTTCTTTTTAGATGCAACATATAACAACAGCAACATTGGTGTGGCTATGGACGAGACACGATTTAAAAAAAACCTTTGTGCCTGCTGTGTTAATGCTTTTGGGACTTTGTGTATATAAACCATTTGTTTTAGATTTCTTTATAATAATGCTTGATATTGGTCCTTGGACTACTTTAATTCTTAAAGCTGCATTCACATTAATTATTAGTGTTGCATCCCTACAGATATATGCTGGATTAGCCCATTCAATTGGTATTTTTTAACAGTCAAAGCTATTAAAAAAAAAAAACCAATAAACTAGAACATAAAATTAAAATAATTATTCAAATTTATGTTATTATTTTATTTATCAGTAATTTATTATTTTCAAAATATAAGGAATGTTATATTTACACATATTTAAATATTTGCATCTAATTATGTTTTCCTAAAAATCCCGACTCTAAAAAATCTTCTAATATTTGTAAATCTAGAGAGATAATATTATACTGATATGCTAGATCTTCATAATATTTTAAATAAATTAAGTTTTACTTACAAAGTTGAAAACAGGCACTCTATTAGATGAAATTTTCCACTTCCTGATAAAAAGAAAAAAAGTTAATTATTATATTATAATAGTAGTAATTAGTTATAAACTCACTAATTTATAAATATATATAATTTTTTGAATTAATACTTACTCGAATAACCAAGTAGAAATTTGAGGTTCTATATATTTTATTCACATTAGAATTTTTCTCGTAAGCTAAATTGTAAAAAATGATTGACTCACTACAACAAAAAAAATATAATAATTTTATATTAAAAATTTAATTAAAAAGATTACGGGTTTTAATACTTTAAATATTTTTTTTATTCGTTTTCAACTTAAAATATTTTTTTCACATATTAAAGCAGTATTAAAACCTCAATTGCAATAAATTTTACTATTTACATACATATATAGATCAACACATTAAAAAAAAAACAAATAATAATTTTAATAAATATAAATAAATTCAAAATATTATCAAACTTGTATATATATTATTATTATTATATTTTTTTTACAATTATTTAAATACCTAAAACATTTAGAAATTATTATTATCGTTAAAACATGGAGTTAAAAAAAAAAAGAAAAAAAAATTAAAATATACTTAAATAAATCAATAATTCAATTAATATAATTATGAAAATTAAATAAAATAATGTTGATATTGAAACAAGAAGTTTTACAAGTAAACCCTATTATCTAGCCATTTCTAAAGCACCAGTGATTATACAGATTATATAAAAAAAAAAAAAAAGATACAATTTTACAACACTCAAAACTAAGATGGTGAACATTGCAATCTTCTTCCTTGAGTACCTAAATCTTCATCGTTATCCGAATCGGGTGAACTTTCTGCACTGCTATTTACGTCTCTTGAATCTCCGCAACCAGCTCTATTTCTCGCTTGCTCTCTTTCTTGTCTCTGCATTAACAAAGTAATTAAAAAATAACAAAGTAAAAAAAAAAAAAAAATACAAATTAAATAATAACAAAAAATAAAAAAAATACCGCGCGTCTATCAGTGCGTCTAATGTGCCGCCATAATATCCATAACATTTGTCCATCCAAAGCATCAGAACTACGAGAAGGATCCGCATGACGACCTTTTAAATTAGTTATCACAGTTTTTTTTAAACCTTCCAAAGTAGGCTCCTAAAATGATTACAAATAATTAGTCATGTGATCATAAAAACGTAATTCAAAATGTAATTTTTTGTTATAACAAATAACCTGTTCACAAGAAGGCACCCAAATTTTGACATCTTCGTCGAGCCCACTTGTAGCCAAAACGGGTATTTCAGGATGAGGTTCCAAACAATTAACGACACCGTTTTCATCTCCAGCCATCCATTGAACAATAGCTTCAGTCTCTCTTTCCCAAAAGAAAATGTTTCCACAGTCCGAGCCAGAAACAATAAATTCAGATTTGGGACCGAAAAAATTTACACCTAAACAAAAGAAAAAAAAGTTTCAATCAAAAATGTACGATTGTTAATTTTTGAAATTTAATTTTGCCAAACCGAAAAAAAAGAATACCTTTAACGGTAGCACTGTTCCTATGCCCTTGATAACGGTGTACAAAATCACAGCCATCTGAATGTCTTGTGTCAAATAAATATATGTCTTCGTCATTATACGAGGCAACTATTTCAGTTCCATTATAATTATATACAGCACACGTTACGTGAGGATATGGCTCTTTCTTTAATTTAAATAAAAATTTTCATTTTTTTATTTCATTGTAATAATAATAATAATTGAGAAAAAAATTCATCCGAAACATATTTTTACAAAAAAAAAAAACAAACCACTATTAAATGTTGCGGGCAAAATTTACTTTTGGGAGATGATGTGTTTCTTTGATCATATATTCTTAAATAATTATCCCTTCCGGAAACTACAAAATCCCGATTATTCAACGGATTTGAATGTACAGAATAAAGAGAAACTTTTTTGGCGCCTTCTTTGACGAATAAAACTCTTAAATAGAAAACCACGTCAAAGTGAAAAAGTTTTCTTATTTAATGATTGCACACACATTTATTAAATATCGAAAATATTATTGAAAAAAAATTACTTACTTAGCTGGTTTCGATTGACGTACATCGAGACTCATAACAAGGGCATCTTCCCCGCAACTAAGGAAGACATGAGGCATTTCATTTTGAGTTGCTAATTTATGAGCTGGACCGCGATGTTGAGCCAATTTTCTTGAACCTCGAAGTTCACCACTACTTCCAAGTTCAACAAGTCTGATTTGACCATCTCTGGCACAAGTGACCATGTGAGTGTCTCCCACTAAAGGCAAAAATTTAGCCTGAAAACGATAAAGTTCCCTTTAAGAAATGCCATTTTCGATAGAAATTTTAAAAAAAAAAAAAAAAAAAAAAAAAATTACCTGAAATACATTACTTTTGTGACCAGTAACAAAAGAAGTTAATAATTTTCCTAGAGGCCAATCCCATAAACATATTTGCAAGTCATCAGAACCACTAGCCAATAATGTTCCAGATGAATTAAAATTTAACGAATTTACACATCCACTATGATATTTGAGCTTATACATAAGTTCAAGTCTTTGAAC
Organism: Pediculus humanus corporis; assembly: GCF_000006295.1. Classification (NCBI taxonomy): domain Eukaryota; kingdom Metazoa; phylum Arthropoda; class Insecta; order Psocodea; family Pediculidae; genus Pediculus; species Pediculus humanus. The sequence continues at coordinate 298,249 of NW_002987359.1, forward strand.
GGAGTGTAATGATCCATACATTCTTTGTTGAAAAAGTTCCGGCCCTTGTTTTGTATTCGAACATCCAATTTGTCTATTACAGTACATGTAGATGATATAAGCAGCCATTATTATAAACTATTTCATTATGTAAATACGACTGAAAATACCTATTTATTATTTCTGGAGTAAGAAACCATTTGTGCTTTGGTTTTTGTTTAAGTAATACACTTGGAGGATCTTCTGTGTCACTATCTGCCAAATCATATTTGCTATCTTCCAATGCTGAAGTACTAGAATCACTGCTGCTTGAACTACTACTGGTAGATGATAAACTGACTTGATCATCAGATTTTTTTGTCGAATCATCGATACCTCTAAAAATTAATAATTTAAAATAAGTTTTTTTTAAATTATGAAAATATTTTCAACTTGATTAACAAAGGGTAAAAATAATTTTAAAGTACTTCTTACCCTAAACTATCATTAGAATGCCATTCATTTGTTTCGATTGATTTATTGAGCAATTCAGTCTCTTTTTCCATTGCTTCATTACTAGAGCATGGTTCAGGCACACCTAAATCAGGGCTGCTTGGATTGTTTTCAGTAGTGTTCTGTATATCCTAATTAATTTAATTAAAATAAATTAAGATAATGGATTTGGATAAAACTATAAAAATAAATAATAAATTATAATATATTACACACAATCATTTTTACTAAACATAACTTTTTTATGTATCCTATTAACAGATTAGGTTTCAGTTAAAAAATTTACCCAATCGATAATTATTTTATGTAAGCATTCGAAAAAATAAAAACAACAGGCCAAAAATCAAAAGAAAGAATTGTGGAACTAAGTTTTAGAGTAACTTTTTCAAAGTAACAAACTTTCATTTTAAAAATTATTATTTTTAATACAAAAAATAAAAAACATTTAGCAACTATGTGTTTAGTTTTTCACCCATGGTAAAATATATTTTACATATAAAAAATTAAATTGACAATCAAACTAAATATTTTTTAATAAATAACTGAAATTTATTATAATGCAGGTAGCTTAGAATTGTTTTTGATATACAAAGAAAAGATTTTAAGTGATAGTAAAAATAAATTTAGACAAAATATTAAAAAAAAATAAATGTAAAATTTTACCTCAACTTCATCATAAATGTCATCAGAAGTTTCTTTATCAATTCCAGAGTCGGGTTGATTTCGATTTCTGTAATTTCGATTTTTAAAATGTGGTTTTATTTTAGGAAAAGCATCTCCCTTCCCATTCGATGCTTTTGTTTCGATTATTTCTGAAGAATCATTCACATTAGCATCACTATTAACGGTTTCTTCACCATTAATTTTTTTTTTTTTAATTGATTCCTCACCACATAAATTTGAATCATTCTCTGACAATCTGTTAATATTACTTATTTGTCTTTTACCTGAATTCTCAGATCGAGTAGGACTATCAGAATTAGAAGAATTTTCCGATAAAAATGATTCTAATTTTGAATCGTCTGTGTTTTCCATTTTTTAATTAATATCCTTTAAATATATATATATATACTATTAATCAATTAGTAAAACGCACGCGATTGTCGTATTAAAAAAAAAAATGTATTCAACATTTGTTTCTATTCGCCATGTCTAAATCTATTAAAATTTTTTTTTTTTTTTTTTTTTTTTAACAAGATAACTGCATGACAAAAAAAATATAATAAAAAATAAATTGAAATCGCGGCTACATAATTATTTATTTAATTACGAAAATACTTATTCCGTAAAATCACAAAGCAGTAGACGAATAATTATTTTCAAAAAGAAAATATAAGTGTAGGAAGAAACTATATTTGTTACATTGCTAACAAACTGTCGAATTTGTCGCTATTTCGTTTATTTAAAAAAAAAAATTTCTTTCTTTTTTATTTTAAATTTTACCGCGTTTTTATTAATTATTATTATTATTGAAAGTTAGCAGTTATTATTATTTTATTAAATTATTATTCTATGATAAACACCTGTTTTTATTATTTGTAAATATTTTCATTTTTAACCTTAAACGACACAAAAAAAAAAAATAATAATAATAATAATTAAATATGTAATCGGTTTAATTAAAGGAAAATTTTTTGTTTTTATTTTTCACATGGAAAAAAATAATTAATAATGTCAAAATTTATAAGTTACTTTTCAGATGTTTTAAATTTAACCGTGGCAGGAAATGACGAAAAGGGAAATCAAAATGAAAAATTGAAAAATATTAAAAATTGGCCTCGTAAATTAATTTTTTCACAACCTTATTATGTTGAAAATGAAAATGAAAAGAAATTAGTTACGGTTTCATCGATTGGAGAATCACCAAATGAAGAAAGCAACGATTTTATAAGAAAAGGAAAATGTATTATTAAAAATGGTAAAACAGGACTTATTGAAGGATTATTATCTGGAATTTTTTTAGGAGGTGGATTAGGAATTCTTAAAAATGCAAATTTATTTGGAAATTCTAAAAAAAATTATGGGAAAAAAAAACAAGGCTCCGATACGGATAATGATGATGAATCCAATGTTAATGATAATATTATTTTTGCAACTGCTTGTAACGGTGCTATTATTTTGGGAGTTTTTTGTACAATAGTCAGCACCTTAAGGGGAGCCATGTTGTGTAATTGAATTTTTATTTTGTACGCTCAAAATATACAAATTTTATGACAAAATGTAAAATCCAAAAAAAAAAGGGGAATCCAACAAATCCCAAGGGTTATATGACAAGGTTATTACTTTTATTTTATCATTATTATTTACACAAAGCCATATTTTAAATGAATAAAAATGAATAATGATCAACTAGTTAACAAAACTTATTAAGTCCTATTTAATAACCTTTTATGTACAAAAGAAAATTATACCAAATAAATTTTTATATTGTATTCAAAAAAAAAAAAAAAAAAGTTTTTATTAATGTAAACTTAAAAACCCAATTTTATTGAATTAATCAAATATGTGTTCAAAACTCTTATAACCCAAATATCAACAAAAAAATTCATTTAAATAAATAAATTTTACATTAATCTAGAATTTTCCATAGCAGAGAAAATTTCAAAGTTTTGAAAATTTTAAATAATATTTATAAAAAAAAACATGTTTCCATAGAATAATAAAAACCGTTAAACTTAAATTTTAAAAATATATATATATGTTGTTTTTTTTTTTTTTTTAAATGTTTGTATAAAGGAAAATAATAATAATAATAATAATGATTTGTTACATTTATTTAAACATCTATGGTTTTTATTAATGAAATTATTAAATATCAGAAAATAAAAATTTTTTTTTTCTTTTTTTTTTTTTTTTTGTATTCGTTTTCAATCAAACACAATTGTTTGTTCTTTTTTTTTTTTTTTACAAAAAAAATTAAAACCCTACAATGAAAATTTTTGTAAAAATTTTATTAAACTATCATTGATTTGTTTTTAAAATTTTACAAAGTACCTCACGCGATTTGTTTTTAATAAATTTTACACGCTGTATTATGGAAAGTATATTTAATAACATAAATGAATTATTAAAATATTCAGTTGTTAAAGCAGAAAATAACGATGATATTCAATCTCAAAATCAAGGGATTACAAATGATGACACCATCAAACAAGAAAGTTTTAAAAATAAACTTAAACGTATTTACGAAGCAGCTAGACATGGAACTCGAGAAGGAGTTCTTACTGGAATATTTTTTGGAGGGTGTTGGGGAATATATAAATCAATTAAACTCGATTTAAGTTTAAATTCTTCGCTTTCGTCAAAAGAAAAAAAAGTTAATTCAAATAATGAAAATGCAGAAAATAAAAACAACAACACAAACACAAACACAAACACCAGCAGTGGCAACAACAATCTTAGCAATTTTCTTTCAAAAAGTAAAATGAATTTAAAACAATTTATGAGAGATAATAAATCGAAAGTATCGAAAGACAAAAGTGGTATTATTGAAAATAATAAGCCTAGTGAAAGTGATAATAAAAATCCTGAACCCGAAAACAATAAAGATACAAATCCTCCGATTAAAAAGGAAGAAGATTCGATGCAAGTTAATTTAAAAGCAATTTTAAAACACGAAAGCGATTCATCAAAGGGATATTTTACAAATCCTGAAAAACTTGGAATTAAAGTATACGAAACTGATTTTCCCGAAGAAAAAATTAAAAAAAACACAGAGAACGGAGAGGTTGTCGGTTATGCCTTCATACACTCCGAATCATTTGATGAATTTGACGAAAAAAAAAAAAAAAATAATCCCGAACCGCCAAAAACCGGTAGAAATGAAACGAAACTCACTCAGGAAGTCCGTCAAAAAGAAAAAATGATAGGGAATGATGTCAAGGTAGTACAATCAACCAAACGAACGACCATGACACATCATAATGAAAAAGGTAAAGTCGTATCGATAGCTTCAAGTCGAGAAGTTGAATATATGAAAGTTGAAAAAAGTAAAGTCAGTAAACATTTATCGGGAAATAGTGCAGAAAAACCAAATTCAAATGTTAAAAGTTCAAAGGGAGTCATGACTGACCCATCAAGTGTACTGTGCATACCATTTAGAAAATCAACTTCAGAGGAATCTTCAACAACAGGAAGGAGTACATCCTCTAATGTAATACCTAATAAAACCGGACATGAAAAAAGAGAACCGATTAGTGGAAAAGGAAAAAGTAACGTCGGAATAATAACAAAAAAAACAATAATGACGGATTATAAAGAAAAAGCAACCATTTCCGTACACGGATGGAGACATTTGAGTAAGCCAAAAGACGATAATAATACTTTTCCTAGTCGATCCCTCAGCAAAACAATATTAAGAAATGCGGATTCAATAAGCGATAGTTCTAATCTTTCGGTTATAAATGAAAATCAAAATTTGGAAAATGAACATGTCCCTGCTGCTCACATAAATGAAAGAAACGCATCAAACATAAGTGAAATCGTTGGTTCCGATTTACAAAAACAAAATGAAACGTTGCCGTCACCAACAAAAAGTACCGAAAAAATTGAAAATAAATTAATATCAATGGGTAGCAATATGACGTCAGAAAAAATAAAAAGTGACATTAGTTTTTCAAAATCATTTAATAACGATAATAATAATAATAATGATAATAATAATAATGATAATAATAATATTAGTACTATAAATAATAAAAGTGTCGATCACGTTCCTAGTACGCATTCGGTACTAAGTAATGCATATCCGTCAGAACATGATTTGGGTTCTCCTCCAGCGGAATCTACCAATTTACAATCTCAAGGTATGAATTTGACAAAATCCTCCATCAGCGGTACAACATCACAGAAATTATCTGAAGTTTTTAAACATTCGCAAGAAAGTCAAGACAAACAACCGGAAATAAAAGGACGTCCAAGTATTGCTAAAAGTACATCTAGTATAATGCAAAATTTGGGATTATTTAAATATGGGGATAGTAGAAAATCATCGGATGTTAAAACAACAACAACAACAACAGGGAAAGAGATAACAACACCAGGGAAAGAGATAACAACATCATCACCCAAAGAAATAACAGCAACTCCATCAAAAACTAAATTTGATTTCTTATCAGCAATTAATGATAACATATTAGTTTGGAGTGCGTGTAATTGTGCTCTGATTTTAGGAGTTTTATGTGGAGTCATAAGTTCCACGAGAGCTTCTTTAAGCATATAAAAATTTTTTAAAAAAAATAAAAACAATTTTTTAAAATAATTTTTTCTACGTACGATTTCATTTATTATTTAACAACTTTCCAATCAATAGTAATAAAATGTAAAAAAAAAAAAAAAATCTTAATAATAAAATCACAGCCTTCTGGTAACATATTAATAATAATAATAATTATTATAAAGGGGGTAAAATAAAACGATTTTTTAATGGGCAATTTACGCGTTTTTAAAAATTTCCGTATAAGGTACGTCCGATATTAATTTATTTATCATATTATAATATAAAGAGGAATAAATTTTTTCCAAAGATGATTTAACACCGTTCATAACTTCTTTCGAATTATTTCCGATAAAATGATTAACGGCATCACCTGAAAATCATCAAATCGCGTAATCCATGAAAAGAAAAATGGAAAAATGAAAAACAAAAAATTTTCTTTTTTTACTTACTTAATTGTTTGTTTCCGCTAAATAAATTCGTTATCGTTACGAAACATTTGTCGAAAGTGAAATAAACTTTTAATTTAATTAAATTAAATATAATAATTTCTCCTTTTTCTTTTTTTCTACGTCCATCCATGACGAAATCGACTTTTGTATCCAAATATGTAAAATTAGCATTTCCCTCACCGATTATAGGGAGCAAAAGAAGTTTTCCATTTCCTTTATATTTTCCGTGAAGAGAATAATATGGAAGTGTTCCATTCAATATCCATCGATCGTTTATCGTATCGATTCTAAATCGATTAAGAAACGAACAAAAAATTAATAAATTATTATTATTATTATATTGTGGGAAAAAGAAAAGCGATTTTCTTACGATGCCGAATGAAAATTTAATGTTGATAAACCCGTGTGTATAGTATCGATTAATTTTAATTTTAACGATATCGGTTGATTACTTTGATCGATGTTCATTTCGTGGATTTTTAAAGGATCCAACGGTGGAAAATTTAAATTTTTTATACCTGAAAAGAAAATTTTTTTAAAAATATTTCACGGGAGAAAAACGAAAAAAAAAAAAATGTCAAAATTTACCTTTTGAGAGTTGTGGTATGAGTAAATTTGCCGATTTAACAACGCAAACGTTTAAATTTTTATCATTTATATCGCATATCGGTATTAAATCACCTAAAAAATTATTATTATTATTATTATTTCTTATTAATAAATAAAATACATAAACTTATTTATTTTACGATATTATTATCATTATTATTTACACGCACGATTTTTTTTTTTTTAAATAATTTCACTTCAATGGATACACACGAGAAAAAAAAAATTTTTTTTTCTATGTAATAAATCAAAATAATTTATTTTAATATTTAAAATATAAATAATAATATTAACAATAATAATAATAACTTACTTAAACTCATTTTCGCGGTAGAAAATTTAAATAATAAAATAATTAAAACCGTCTTCATTTTGCTAATGATTATCTATCACTAAATTTTTTTTTAATTTTTATTTTATTTTTTTTTTCAAGTATTAAAAAATGAGAGAGAGAGAGAGAGAGAAAGAGAGGGAGGGAGGGAGAGAGGGGGAAAGGAATTTTAATACCTTGTGGCATTAATCACACATGTATGCCAGTAAATTATAATTTATTAACAATAATAATAATAATTATTATTATTTTTTATTTTTATTTTTTTACAACGTTTTTTATTTAACCTAAATAAAATAATAATTTGATGACGTCATTCAATAATTCTAGAATTGTAAATTTAAAATTTAAATTTAAAAACAAAAGAAAAAATTTTATAAAATCATAGATGATAATAATAATATTAAAAAGAGAGAGAGAAAAAAATAAAAAATAAATCAGAGCACTTAGATACTAAAACATTTTTTTTTTTTCATCCCTTTCCAACATTTTACTTATGGGAAAAATTTTTTAAATAAAACGAAAAAAACCAAAAATTTAAAAATGATTCTTTTTAAATGTTACCGGAAAACACAATTCCCATTAAAATTATTCAAAAAAACAGAATCCTCATATTCCCTTTCCCTTTCCTTTTTGTTTATTAAATAAAATTTTTTACAATTTTGTTTACAAAAATAAAATCCATTTTTTTTTTCCCCTGTAATTATAATAAACATGTATAGATTGAATTAAGCAAAAAGAAAAAATGGTTAAAAAACCGGTAAAACAAGTAAAAATCCCAAATGAATCCCTAGAATGGAATCCACAAATGAAAGAAAGTTGGCATTTGGAATTAGAGAACGAGGAGGTAAATGAAGAGAAATGGTCATGTATTGTTGTTGCCATAATTCAAAGCAAGGTATAATAATTATTTTTAAAAAAAAATAAAACCGGAAGTCGAAAAAGTGAAAGTTATATAATAATAATAATAATAATTTCTTCCGGTTTGTACCTACCATTACAAAAACAACAAAAAATTAAACAACATCTTCGTTTTATTTTTTTTTTTTTTTCCTTTCACTCACCTCGAATATTAATTATTTATTTTACGAAAAAAAACCGCTACGTAATATTTTTTTTTTTAAATGTTTTTTTTTTTTTTTGTTGTTAGAGAGAAGACGAAGAATGCATAAAACTTTTTAGCCGTTACATACAAAACGAAACAAAACCCGATATAAAAATCATAAACATGTCCGATATAATAAAAGTTTTGAAAGAAAAAAATGTCAATGATGATAATAATAATGAAAAATATAAAAAAAATCAAAAAACGTCAAAAGAAATTCAAAATAAAAATAAAATCGAAGCCAAATCGCCACCGGTTAGAAAATCTCAAATCGTTCATTTGGGACGTAAATATGGGAAATTTACGGATTTGGAATGTCAATTGCCGCCGGATTTGATGGCGGCCATACTCAAATATTTAATATTAAATATAAAAGATGAAAATATATTTAATAAAAAATCGGACGACGTCAAAAGGGAAAAATTATTTAAATTGGAAACGAAAATTCAATTCGTTAAAAATATCAAACCTTTCGTTCCGGACGACGAAACGAATAATTTAAAATTTAACGTAAAAAGTAATGGTAAAATAGATAAGGGAAAAAATTTTCTCGACGAACATGGTTTCGGCCCTGATTTATTTATCGTTTTAACGGATTTTTACAATCCATTTTACTTCGCCGAATTAACCAAAATCAAAGTCCCATTTTTGGCTATAATTAAAATATTTAATTTTAAAGAGATTTTATTTGAAAAATTTCATCAAGCCGTAATTCTAGATGATAATTATTATTATTCGAATAAAGAAAATCTCGTTAATAATTTTTGGTATTCTCTAACGGAAAATTGCGAAACATTAGAAAAAACTAAACAGTTTAAAGATATCATTTTCGTAGAATATCAACCCCAATTGCAAAAATCATTCGAATCCATTCAGTCCATATTCGATGAGATATTCGATGAAATGTCGACCGTCGTCTACAACATTTACATTATTTATTTCGAACATCAAATATTTCTCCGGGAAATGTACGTACAAAGAATGTACGAAGCACTCGAACCATTGAATTTAAACGAATGTAAAATATATAATAGCCTTTGCGAAGCTTTGGTCACCGGAGATACCAACACCGTTTTTTTGGTATTGTATGCAATTTTGGAACAAATCGTAGCCGGAGTGCCCAACACCAAACACAAACACGTCGATTATATTTTACCCGAAGATAAATATTTACTTACCCATTTTCACGAGGATAAATCCAGGAGTCAAATAATACCGAAAGACGAATCAAAAAAAAATTTCCCACTCGTAACTCCATGTTTACAATGTAGAAATAAATTGATGATTCCAAACGTCTGTCAAAATTTATGCGAGCATCGGGATTTGGAAAAAACGAACGATGGGTCGGTAGGCAAATTTTTACATTTTCCTGTATGTAATTACAGGATCAATGACTTGAAACCTAAAAAAAAAAAAAAAAATGATAAAATATACGTTTTTTTTCTTTTCTTTTCTTTTGTTTATGATAAAGGGTAGCAAAGGATTCAGATTTTAAAAAAAATGAAGATGGCACAACACACGATGAATCAGTAATGTTGAAACCGATTGAAAACGACGCCATAACACAAAATTTTATCGAACAAGCAATTCGAGAAAAACGTATGGAAAAAAATTATAAAAAATACATGAATCCTCCGAAAACGTTTTTTTACGGCGATGAAATCGGAATACGAAATTACGATTGTAATCCGAAATTAATCGATATAAAAAAAACTTGTAAAAGATTTCTTAAAAACACGTACATTTCTCATTTGTGGACTCAATACCCAAAACTCAATCCGGGGAAAAAATCTTTTTTCGAATTTCATTTTTTACAATTGTTAAAATCCACGAAAGAAAACAAAGAATCGTTAAAAATAAAAATATTTTTCGTTCTTTGCATGAAACTCATCGGAGTAATTAAATTTTATTTATATAACGGAGAAGAAGAAAACATATCGGAAACGTTAAGAGAATCCATCGTGGATAAGATAAAAATATTTCCCAAAGTCAAATTTGACAAAGAGTATGCCGTAGAAGAAACCAAACATGAAAAAACGTTCAATTCGTGCGCGTTTAAAATATTCGACAGATTTGAAACATTGAAAAAAAAAATTACATCGAAAAAAGGGAAAATTGATAAAACGAAAGGATCTTTCATAATGGATCCGTTGACTCTTCGGGAAAGCAACAGCATTCTTAATATAACGATTAACCCTCACAAAAATAGCGGACACTGGTTTTCCTACGCTTTCAAATATACAAATGGATCAAATGCCATGAACCCGATAATAAAATCTAAAACGAAAAGACAAATGGCAGCCATATTTTCTTTATTAGATTGCAACGAAATCTCGAGCATAACCGAACCTCACATATTGAGCGACAACGAAGAATATTTAAATTTAATTGGAAATTTTAATTTTTACGAAAAACTCGAACCCTTGAGAATGATACAACAGTTGTTGGATGCTTTCGAAGAATACAACACGACACAATGTTTATATTTTTCTCCAACGGATTCCATAATAACAATTTTACACAACGATACCGACCACAGAGGATTGTATTATACATGCGGCTACAGCAAATTACTCACCCCAGTTTCCCTCCGTGATTTTTACAGTCATTTATACATTGAAATAAAAAAATGGTTGAACGAAAAGAAGGAAAAATACAAACAATTTTCGGAAAAATACAAGGAAGAAAAGAAAAAAATGTTTGAAAAAATGGAAAATGATTATATGATTAAGGTACAAAAACAATATGACGGAATGTCGGAAGAAGAAAAAGAAATATTTTTAAATAAAATTAAAACCAATTATATTCGTTGCGCAAAAGAAATCGAAGTTTTCGAAGAAGAATTAAAAGATTTACCGATCAAACCAAAACTTCAATGCCTGAATGAAAATTCATCATTTTTAGTCACAAATTATTCCAACGTTCGAGTGGAAAATCAAAAAAAAATTCAAGAATATTATTCACAAGATGGCACCGAAATAAATGTTATTAAAGACACGTGGCTATACGACCCTACTTGCCTTTTAAAACTCAAAATAAAAAAATCAAAATTTATATTTTTTTTCTATCATTTTCTCGGACGAAAAATCATTCCCAAATTCACATTAAAAACAAATTCTGGAATTATTTTTTTTTTTTATAAAAATTTGAATGATTTAAAGTATAAGGTTGACATTTCATGGCCTACGGGATTAATCATACGAACGATGTCTGTCGACAAATCAAACATGTACATAAAACAATATTATTTAACGGATAATAAAATTATAAATGAAAAAAGTCGATGTTTTTTAAAAAATGGTCAAATTATAATATTTAAAAACAATGGTAAAATTGAAATTTTATGCTCGAACGGAACAAAGCACGTATTAAAAGAATTTTTTAATAATCCGATGGAATCGGATGTATACGAATTTGGCAATGGATTTCACATAACAAATTACGAAACAATAACGCCTTTGGGTGAAATTTGGCAAACAACAAATAAAAATCCTTGCAAGAAAGGTTCGAAATTCCCGAGGAGTAATAAAAAATTAATTGATTTGATTAAAGTTTATTCTGGAACAGATCCCCTCAATCAAGAAACTTATGTCAAGAGAGATGATGGTGTGAGTAGCATGTTATGGCCCAGCGGGGAGCTCGTCGTTAACTATCCTGACGGTACGAAAATAACATCGACACCGAAATTTTGCGAAAATGAAATTTTCATCGATTGGACGGAAGATGAAAAACTTGATATAAAAAAAATCGAATCGAAAATTCAAGAGAGAAAAGATGATTACAAAACGAAAAATAAAACAATATTGAAAAAATTAAGTTCGAGTTTTTTTTCGGAAATTTCAACGTCCGAAAGCGAAAACGAAGGTTTTATTCTCATAAAAATATGTTACGTCATTGAACATCCATATTATGCCACCGTTACCTACGATACAGAAAATTCTTTTATGCGTTTCAAAATGCCCGAAGATTTTTATATAGATATTGGTAAGAATGGAGAATACGAAGTCAATAATGATAATAATTTTTTAAATGTTAATAAAGATGTAATAACTTTTAACACGGTTTGTAACAGTTGCAAGGGTAAAAGTTCAGCAGCAATATCTTTAGATGGAAATGATATTTTGTGTAAGTTCACTGATTTTTTTGGTGATACTTTAACCGTTTTTAAAAATGCAGAATCACATTATCAAGAATCTAATTGTGGTAATAATGCAGTCAATAACACTCAGTGTAAACATTCTAAATCGGTATCACAAAATCAAAGATGTTTTGCTTTTGAAAGGAATTTAAACGGCATAGAATTTATTCACTCTGAAAATTTTGCTCGCAATTGTTATAATCTCTCTGATGACACTTATTTTGATTTAGATTCTAAATGTGATGATTCTCCGACTTCAACACATTTGTTTAATATTCCCTATTATAAAGTGGGTTGCGACTTGTGGAAAATGAATTATGAAAATAATAATAATTCTTTACCTTCAAATTTAAAAAAAAAGGATTTGAAAGAATTAGGAGTGAAAAATCCCACAAGAAATTCATTCAAATATCCTTTTCCAAAAGTTCAAAATAATATTAATACCAACAATGATAATTCCGATAATAATAAATGTGAAAATAATAATTATAATAATAATAATATAATTAATAATATCGTTTTAAGTAAAACTCGAATGAAATGGCCAAAAGTTATAGTTACAAGAATAATAAATTGTTTATCAGTCAATCCGAATTCTGTTTTGAATGATTTAAAAAAATATGTTGGTCAATATCAAAAAAATGCATATGATTCATATAATTTATACATTAAATATGGTTCCCAGGATCCAACGACAAATGAAGCTAAATTAATAGCCAAAAAATTAAACACCATTGCTTATACTTTAAATCATTCGTGGGCAAGTTATCCTCATCTTTCAATACCAGTGCCATCGTTAAATAAAGAAATCCACGGTTTTGCCCATTACATAAATTTAATGAATGAACTAGAAAAAGAAGGTGAAAGAGAAAATTTAGATTTACCACACTGCAAACAAATCCCTGTCCCAGTTGAAAAAATTACTCATTTTAAATCTATTACAGAAGAAAAAACAATCCCTGAATGAAGAATTACTTTAAAATAATAATCGAATCATATTTGAAATGTATAATGATTGTGAAATGAATGAACTGAAATAATGCAAATGTAAAATAATGCATTGTAGAGATAAATGCAAAATTAAATTATATAAAATAAAGTATTTAAAAAAAAATATTTGTTTTTTCTAATCTTAACGCACCAAATAACTAAATTATTTAAACATATCTTTTTCTTATTTTAATGTTACACTTTGTGTAACAAGTTATCATTTCATAAATGAAACAAACCTTAAATAAATATATACTTATAAAAAAGTTACTTACTGATTAATACTTATGGTAGAAACGATGAAAATTCAACAAAATGTTGCTTCTTTAATTCCATAATAATAATAATGTAACCTATTTATTGATAGCAATTCATAAAAAACATTTAACTGTCACAAAACTTTCCCGAAAGTAAATTAAAAAAAAAAAAATTAATATTACAACCGACTAATTTTTTCACAGTAAAATAAAAGTTTGCGCCACTATGAAAAATTTAAGGTATAAACTACTTAATAAATTCTTTTTGCTGTCGTTCAAATTTCATTTCAAACAATTTCCGTGTTTTTCTTTTTTTTTTTTTTACCACCTTACAAAAATGCTTAGAAGTGTTTTGTTTAAACGTTTTACATCGAACATACCCCTTTTAACGTCAACAAATAAAAAAATACACATATCATCGCAAAATATGATAAAGGTATTTAATTAATTTTTAATTTTAATACATTAAAAATTTTGAATTGTTTTAATTATTAACCTAACTTGGTTAAAATAACGGTAATTATTTTTATATAATACATTGTTTTGATAATGTTTAATTAAAAATTTACTTGTTATTATTATGTTACAAGTAATTTTTTTTTTTATAAATAACATTGAAAAATTTATTATTATTTAAAATATTCGTTAAAGGTGTCATAATTTTTTTTATGCGTAATTATGTTTAGTAACGGTATTGCCCTTTTTTCTTCTATGTGACAATGCTTAATTTATATAATTATGCCAAAATATTAATTTTATCAAATTATAAATACTATGATATGAATTCTATCATAGGTAGGTGAAAGTATACCTTCAATAGATTTATATGAAGGAGATCCAGGAAATTCTATTAATATGGCTGATTTGTGCAAAAATAAAAAAGTTGTTGTGTTTGGAGTTCCTGGCGCCTTTACTCCTAGTTGTTCTAGGGTAATGTATATTAAAATAAAAACTTGTACTATTTTTTAAAAAATTTCAAATATAAATTTTTATTTTCAACAATTATTTTTTAATTATTATTATTTATTTAGAATCACCTCCCTGGATATCTTCATAGGCAGGCAGAATTAAGAAAAAAAGGAGTTGATGAAATTATTTGCATTTCAGTTAATGATACATTTGTTATGGAGGCCTGGGGAAAACTTTATGAGGCAGATGGAAAAGTAAAATATTATAAAAATATATATTTTTCTAACAAAAAACATTGTTACCCAAGCTTTAATAATTAATTTCAATTTCTAGATAAGAATGTTTGCAGATCCAGAGGGAACATATACTAAGACCATCGGATTAGATTTTCTTGTACCTAAATTGGGTGGTATTAGGTCTAAAAGATATTCAATGGTAGTCGATAAGGGAATTGTTACACATATAAGTGTCGAACCTGATGGTGTTGGATTATCATGTTCTTTGGCTTCTAAATTACCTATTTGATGATTTTTATAAATCTTTCATTTTTGTTAAATATATTTTGTATCTTAATTTTAATGATAAAAATAAGTTTAGTAGAATAAGATAAGTATAGTAGGACATACTTATTGCACAGTAGCATGAAATCAAATTAATTTATTACAGCTTCGAAATAAAAATTTTTTTTATAAAATTTTGTATATACATATATATATATATTTAGGTTAACTTGTTTCTATATTTTTAAAATAATGGTAATATGTAATTGAAAAACTTAACTCGATAATAATAATAATAAGTGAAAAATATTAAAGTCTGTTATTGTCATAATCATTTTTAAATTTATTTCACGTGCATTCCCTTGTTATATTCCCTTCCCTATTTTGTAATTATTTATTTCAAAAACATCAAGAGCAAAAAACTTTTTTTAAAAATTAGTAAATTTTCATATTTACGGGAAGAATAAAATTAAATTGTCGTGTAAAAAAACTTAATTTAATTATTAAAACGATTAGTAATATTTTATAGGCTTGAAATTCATGTACAAGTGTTGTAAAACATATTTTTTCATTTTCATATATTTTTCTATAAAAATCATTTAGTAATTTTCAACTTCGTGATGAAATTTTCCATCGCAAAACAAAATATGAAATAACTCGAAGGAATACAAAAATAAGAGCTAATGCAAGAGCGTCGATCCAAAATTGAGCTTCCGACATGTTTAATCGTTCGAGAAATTTAATCGGTGATCTAAAATGGCAGTAAGCCTCCGAACAATCCAATTTTTTCCTATTATAACCGTATAACGAAATAATAACTCCTTCGAAAGCGTACCTAATAAAGCTAACATAAGTAAACCAATGCAAATATCTGGGTATCGTATCGAAATTAACGAAAAATCCCGAAAATAATATAAAGGGTACCGTACAAACGGGTCCTAAATAAACACCATTCTGGAAAAACCGTTTAAAAGAATATCGTCATTATTAAAACCGTTAAAAATTAAAAAGAATTATGAAAAAAAAATGCATTACCTGAACATTCATGGCAGCACCGATGAGCAATCCTATGCTTTGAGACACTAATGAAGTTAATATTGAAACACACAAAACCATAATGAATCTGGAAGCTTCCAAAGGTTGCGAAGTCATAAAATAAATTATTGAAACGTATACAATTGAAAATAAAACCTAATTTTACAAAAAAAAAAATTATTAAAAGAATTTTTTTTTTTATTAAATATAAATAAAAGTCAAATTAATTATTTTACCTGAAAGGGTACGTCAGCAGTGGTTTTAGCTAAGTAAAATGACTTTAATGAATACCAATAATTTAAATGTTCTCGAACAAAAATAGTTCGCTCTAGAGGAACTGGAAAAAAAAAAAGAAAAGAAAAGAATATTCAAGTTGAAAAATTGAAACTAAATACTATAATACTTCTTCCAGAATTTATTATTCAAACTCACATGTTAAAATTGTTGGCATCATGGCCGTAAATACAAGAAATAAAACAGCTATAAACATACAACCGGAATTACTGAGAACTTTATATGCATCGTTACCTATTCCTTCATAAATAAAACCTATAAGAAGTCCCACAATAATGTGAGATATCAATCTTATTCTTGTAAGAGTCTAAAAAATTAAAAAAAAAAAAAAAAAAAAATTTTTGCGATATTGCGACAAACGAGATTGGAATTCATGCAATGGGAAAAATTAAAATCTACCTTGTCTCTCATAATTGTTAAAAATGTTCTTTTTAATAAAATGTAGAATTGAGTCCATGAAGAAGTTGGAAAACCGATTTTGTGCTTTCGATTTTTGTTTAGAGATTCATCTGAATCGAGGAGAGAAGTGACGCAAGTTATTGGAACTGTTAATGTCGTCGATGCTGGTGGAGATATTTTACATACATCTATAATA